>NW_008621508.1:0-44449 GCF_000691845.1 Merops nubicus | reverse complement strand
TGCTGGGGGCTGCTGGTGGCACTCCAGCTGGGCACTGCCCCCTGAGCCCCCCCCGGCCGGCCGCGACTGGCGCTGGGGCTCACCCCCTCCTTTATGTAATCGGAGCCGTGTGAACGCGTACGGGACTTCTGACTTTCGGCTGGTACAACCCCCTCCCCGTAATCTATGTTAATTCAGTGCTGGGGAAAAGTGGATTTTGACTTATTTTTGCATTACTTGTACTACGGCTTACATGGCTGTCGGTAGGGCATGTTCTATCCATATGGCACTCTAGGAACGTGAAGGAGATGTATGGAGAAGGATCACGCTCTCCCCCCGCGACAGCGCAGATCTGTGAATAACTCCAGGGAGAACATGGTGTTAGGCTGCGTCAACGTAGTGTAACCGAGTAAGGAATTTGGGCCAGACTTTTGGTTCAAAGACATCAGCAGCTGAATTCAAACAAGCAATACTTTGCAGAAGTCATGCAGTTTAACAGTGTAAGTCTTCAAAGCAGATGAGACAGTTTTGTACCTTTTAAAAATCAGAATTTTTAATGGTGGCGTATACGTTTGAAAAGGCGGTCAGGTATTTTCAAAGTCAGTACTTTCCAAGTGGTTTAAGAAGCTGCTACCTTTTGCTCCTGAACTATTGACCTTTGCCACTCGAGAATATTGCTTTCTGCATTATTTTTTCTTCCAAATCCAAGTTGATCTTAGCTGTAGAGTCATAAAGAGCACAAAACTTAACTGTAGCTTGGTAGACCCCATGCTGTCAATGTATTGATAGTGAAATACTAGCCCTGGTAAGGTTACTGAAGTTTTGCCAGCAAGCTAGATGTTTACCCTCCTATTTTCCCCTGTCCCCTTTGTGAGAGTCATAGGCCACTCTTTTGTGGTTGTACAAACGATGTGGATTAATTTTCAGAGTTAAAAATAGCTGTTTACAGCTGCTTGATTTAGGTCCAGGACAATCATGAGGTTCAGATCCACAAATGTTAACTCGTCGCGCCTGAGCTTTCCACAGCAGAAATTTGCAGGCTCAACCAAGCAAACTGCTTTTCTCTCTGGTTAAGTGTCAGGTGAATCATTTTGCTGAATCTACAGTGCATGGGCTTGCATGAAGCTCTTTTGGCTGGCAGAACAACACTGCTCCTGTCTCACACAATTTTTTCCAAGGGAACTGTAAATTCTCATGGTCTCTTAAACCATACGAAAACGTTTCTATTTAAAAGGGCTTAGAAATTAGAGTCCTGTAATCAAAAAGTAAGTGTGAGGGAGCATTAAGCATAGCATGAGTTGGACAGGTAACAATTTATTTTCATGGTTTTTACTTGGGACGAGCAAAATGGAGATCTGTACTGAGAAGCACTTGGGCTTTGCTGGTGACTGCTTGCTTTTGGTGCAAAGTGTGCTTCTTGCTTTATGTGACTGTAGGGGCACTTTAGTAGAACCTGCCTTTTCCAAACTGACAGGCACAGAGGGCAGTTAAGCACTGCTGTATTTCAGAGTATAGCCTACTAAGCTGTAGAGCCATAGGTGAGACGATTTTGTTTGTTTTACTGGGGAAGCAAAGCTTAAGTGAGAACAATACCCATATCTGTTTTCTTTTCCCTTTATTAACCTGAGCCCTGGCCAGTTGCAGCTAAGTTTGTTGGAAAGGTAGAGGTTTCAGTGATATTAAGATCCTGCATATGAAAGTAGCTGCTATGTTAAAAGACAATCTCATGGCTTCTCTGGAGAGGAGAAGGTTGTATATCCACAGGCTGTTGTAGACCCATGTGGGATCAGCAGAACAAACCCCCCAGGAGATGAGATTTTATAAGCAGAGAGTGTAGAGGGGGCAGCAGACCACCCATGACATACTTTGCTTTGAACAGGGTGGCAGGGTGCGATGCCTGAGCTGCCCGTGTGTGTGTTACTACAACACAGAATTTGCACTAGACCTGCATGAGAACATCTGTTTTATGTCCCTCTGCTCATATTTGCATGTCTTTTTTCTTCTAGGACACTTCTCTCTCCTTACCAGGGCATTTTATCCATTACAGAAGAGTAAGTTAGCACAGCTGGAGGGTATTTTTTGTGTGGATTTAATTCCTGCAGGATGGACTAGAGAAGATCTCTCACACAAAAGCGCTTTTCTTCCATATCTACGTTTCTTTCTTTGAGTACTGTGTTTCAGTCAGACTCGAGAGCAGATGTTTGTAAGAGAGAGACTGTATTTACTACTGTTATTTAATTTACGTCCTAGGGCAGTTAACAAATGCATGCTGGGCTTGCAAGCTGCCGGTACAGAAAATGATGGTGGCTGTTTTTAACTCTTCCTTACCTAACCAGTGTCATTCTGGTTGCTGTCTTCCTGGGGAATGTGCCTTTCAAGTAAATGTTTAACTTGCAACTTTCCTGAGTATCTACATGAGAGCTCTGTTGGATCAGAGATCAAGGAAGGAAATTGGTAATGTTCTAGAAATACTTTACAGAAACAGAATTATAATTTTTAACTAATACATAGAATCCTAGAAACATTAAGGTTGGAAAAGACCTCTAAGATCATCAAGTCCAATACCCAATTTTTAAACCAATTTTAAATTACAGATGTAAAAAAATCAGCAATTTCTGTTGCTTCTGGTTTTTTTTTTTTTGTTTTTAATTTAATTGGAGACCTCTTTAGCTACCCCTACAAAAAAGCTTGTGATATAGCCATGATTCACAGATCAAAGGTGGTGAGATTTGACACTTGCTGATGTCTTTGGTTCCAAATTTACATGTTAGTGATAAGCTTGAGAGGCCACCAAAATGTAGTAAAAAATGCAGTCAAATCCCTTATGGTAGAATAGTGCAAGACAGTTTAGCCTATACGTGAATTACTACTTCCATTTTTATTAGGGGATGTTGAAAGCTTCATTCATCTTCCTGTTTGATTAGATTAGTTTTGTGCATGTTGACAGCAAAACAGCTTGTTGTGGGAGGTGTTGGGAATGATTTTGTCACAAGCACTGGACTGAGGGTAGATTTTCCCTCTTCCCAAGCAGCTAGCTTTGCAGTTGCTGTTTATGTGGTTCTTCGCCTTGCACACTCTTAGTATATAAAAACCCACTTAGGGTTCTTTTAAATAATTGTGATTTTTTTCCTTTTATAAATACTGTTAAATAAAACTTTAAAATGAACTTTTGTTTCATCAGCTTTATGTCTGTTTTTTGAGATAGAGTGCTTCTTTTACTCCTTACTTTGAATTAGATCAATAAAAGTTTTTGTTTTGTTCGTGTTCTACCTGTGGTTTTAATTTAGTTATGTTATTTCCCCCTACTATTCTTCCAGTCTCCATTTTCAGTTCAGGGTACTTTCCAAGCTGGATGTGGTCTTTCATCCTCTGCAACTCACAGAGGATGAACATTTTGAAAAGAAATTAATATTTTCTTCAGCTCATATAAACCTTTACAGTTCACAACTTTTAAATATAAGATAAGAAGCTGCTTCTCTATGTGAATCTGAACCTTATTATTCCTTTAATAAAAATAAATGTGGTAGGCATCGTAAATACACGTCCTCGAGCTATATATCAGCAGTTGAAGCAAACTCCTGTCTTAGGATTTTATTTTTTCTTTTAAATAAAACTCTTGCATGGTGATAACTTTCAAACTGATCTATAGATCACCTCTTGGCTGTGAATGAAGCTCTGACTAGTTACGTGGTAAGATCTGTCTTCCTTATTTTCTCCTTGCCTGGATTTTAATTTTGTATTGCATACAGAAAAATGGCTGTTGATAAGGTCTGTGTCCCTTTCCCGGAAATTAAAAAAGCAAAAGGTCTTTTGCTCCTCTTTGATACTCTCAAGTTTAAACAGTACTGTAATCATCATAAATACATCAGCTTTTAGTACCTGTGTGCATCTCCAAAGGTAAATCATTTCATCAGAGTCTGTTTCAGAGAAAGACTGAGGGGACCACAGAGGTTGAGGGTTCCTGCTACTCAGATAGCGAATCCATCTAGATTGCCCCTATTCATTATATTGTAGGAGGAGAGCATCAAAAATACAGTAAAGACTGATTTTTAGTAGAGAATGTAAATGGGTATCACTATAAGTGTTTTTTTTTTTAACTTTTGGAGGGGTGAAGGCAAAATGAGTAGCATATTAAAAGATCTGTCCCAGTACGGACTTCAAAACAGCTTGCCTTTTCATCCTAAAATATGTCCAAGATACCAAAACAAGTTGCTGATAAATAAAGACTCAATCTGAGCTCTAATTAAAGAAAAATCAAACCCACACTTTTATTTTAAATGCAGCAGATTGAGTAGAGGAAGGCACCACATTAATTATGTTAATAAAGGATATTGGTAGTGCTCACTGTCTGTATTCATGGTTTTGTTTTCTTAGGGAAGAGCTCGCTCTTAAGCCTTGCACAAGGAGAGGAGAAAATCCAAATATTTTACTGAGAGCTTGGACTCCTGTCAAAATGTTATCTAGCCTTGCCCACAACTGGAATTCAGATCGGCAGGTTTTTTCCCCCTTCTATTTTTTTTTTCTCCTTTTACTGTTAATTTTTTTTTTTTTTTAAAGAGAGTGCATACTTCTAAGCTCTTTCCCAAGAAGGTGGCTTCTCTGTCAGGGTGTTTGGCTGGGAGGCATGAGGTGAAGGGAGGGATAAGAGCATCAGGAGGGCCAGGTTCCTACCTGCAAAGCCAGGCACCCCAATTCCTGACCCCAATTCCTGAGCCGTGTGTGCTGCTCTGGCTCCTTCTGCTTGCCTTTCTGGGGTAGGTTTTCTGCTCTTAAGGCACAGGTACATTGAGATGGGTAAGGCAAAACACAGGTGCTTGTGTTGATGCTAATGTTGTGTTAAATACAAACATTAAAGGTGAGGATATACCTGTACGTGGAGGGGCTGGGTTGTCTTCTTAGGGACTGACCACCAGCCTGTGCAACACCAATCCAGTGAACAGCTGCCGTGGCTTTTTATTTTCGTGTTGTGGAGGCCAAATCACAGAAAAGGGCAAGAAAATCACAGAATGGTTTGAGTTGGAAGGGGCCTTCAAAGATCATCTAGTCCAAACCCCCTTGTCCTGGGCAGAGACATCTGCCACTAGGTCAGATTGCTCAAAACCCCATCCAAACTGTCTTGGAACACTTGCAGGAATGGATTATCCACTTCTGGGTAACCTGTTCCAGTGTCTCACCACCCTCATAGGAAAAAAATTCTCCCTTATTAAAATAGTTGAGCACGTCTGTTGTGGCAAAGTTTAAGTAGTGCTGTTATTGGTCTCTTCAGCATTATTTACTGCACCCACCAAAAATGAGAGAGACTTTCTTACATTGCCCCAGGTAGTGCCCCATATCTGGGTAATTGATAGGATTGCAGCAGCAGCTTCTGTGTCCCAACTTCTTGTCTCTTTTCAGGTGGAAAACAGTTCCAGGTATTTTCACTTGTAATGTGAGAATCGAAGCACTTGGCTCCGTGGCCTTCGGGGCTACAAAAATAGGCCCTGCCTGACCTGGACTGCTGGCAGAGGGCTGAGATAAGCAGCTGGGAGAGCCCTGCCGGCAGCCTGCCTGCCAGCCTGGGGAAACCTCCTGTGGGGAAGGGGCCTGAGGGGCCTTCGCCACCCTCCGGGAGAGCGGGTGCACAGCGCCCTTCACTTCTCTCCCACCAGCCTGGGCTTTGCTCCCGGCACGGTGGCCCGTTGCCAGAGCAAGAGACCAGCATCACACCGGGGATATGGGAGTCGTGGGGACCATGGGACACCAACCTCCACAGTGAAATGTCCAAACTCTCACCGTTTCTCATGTCCAGCCTTCCCAGAGTGCTGGACCTGAAGATTAAACGATTTGTTTCAGTTTGTTTTTACATGCCAAACTGAAAAAAAATATAACAAAAACAAACAACAGAAACCAATTTACCTAGTGACAGTGTTTGATCTGGCATAGCCCATGTTGGAAGTAATGCAAGGGCTGGAATGTTGGTATTTCCCCAGGTGAATAAATGCCTACAGCATTAGGTCTTTACACTGAAATCTCATGTTGTCTGTGCTTATCTTCAAGTGTGGTGAGCCCTTATCATTACAAAGGAAACACAGCCCTCCTGCAGCCCTTGCAGGAGTTCTTCATCCTTTCTCTTAGGTACTTGCCCAAATAAGTTCTGCAACTTTTTGTTTGTTGGGATAAGCCTAATGAGAAATGATGTCTCATGGGTGCTGTATTGTATCAAAACATGTTTATATAATTTTACAGAATTCGGCCAAGACAGTGTGGCTGGTATAAAGCCAAGATGTTGAGCTGCTGTTGTTGGTGGCCTTGCATAACTGACAGTGTTCTCATCCAGGAAAAACATGGGTTTTGGGGAGGCCTGAGTGAAAGTAACAACTTCTTAAACATCAGAGTTTTTGAACTTTTAGGGAAATCAAACCAAGATGAAAGGAAAGGCATAGAGGCATCCCCAGACATTTATGGGGGGCACGCATTGGGGGCCACCACTGGTCAGCAGTAGCTTTATGCACACTGTTCTGGGCTGTATCCTACCTTGGTAAGGTGAGGATGAAGGCAGCGGTGGTCCTCAGTGCATCTCAGCTCTGGACCTTGGCTTGGGAGAGCCATGGGGTTCTGGTCACCAATGAGGGCTCCTGTGTGGTGGGGTGGCTGAGACCAAGTGGGAGCCAGCTTCAGAACTCCCCTATCCCTCTCTCAACAAGGACTTTTCTCCTAAGGAGAGCTTCTGAGATGCCTCACAGAGCCACAACAAGAACTCCTGCTATTGGTGATGTCTCTGGAGTGCCCTTTTGGCATGCTAAGCTTATTGTGGTTGATGTGGAAACCTCCTTTCTGCTCCAGCTGGACCACAGGGCCAGGGAGCAGGGACATCCACGTGTCCCTCTCTGTGTCCTGCTGCCTTGTGGTGAGCTGCTTCTTCAGCTGGTTTATTGCCTGCTCTACTGCAGCTAATTGCCCACCATGGCTATCGTGAGGCTCTTGTTTGCAAATCACTGTGAGATGGAGGAAACTGTGAAAAAGTATAATAAAGATTCAGCATATGGAGTGCTCCTCTGCCTCAAAGACACAATATCAATTTGGCTTTGTTGCAGCCAAAGAAATTAGTTCAATTTCACTGTCCTAAAAAAGCCCCAACTTTATTTTTATGATCATGTGCATTGTTTGATTTGCTCTTTTCTCCCATTTCACATGCCTGAATGGCTTAGAGTGCCTCTTGGAGCTATTTAACTCTCGTTGTGAAACTGCATCCCCTGGGAAGCAACCTGTAGTGTTAGCTCCTTCCACTTCCCAGAAAGAGCTTTCTCCTTTTGGGTAAAGCATTGGTTTTCTGCTGCTTTTGCTTCCTAGGCTTGTTTTTCTTTCAGCTCCCAACTTTCTGATAGAGGAGCAGGAGTAGTGAGCAGCACTGGAAAGCAGCAGTAAGCTCCTGAGGATGAATTCGGAGACATGCATCATACTTCATGGCCCTGTACTGGAGCAAAAGCCTGGGCTGTGGCTGTAATCATAAATCCCTCAGTTTGATGGTTTTGCCATACAAGAATAACCTTCTCTGTTTGAAAGGAGGGGTATGGGTATTTAAAACAGGGCTTTGACATGATATGGATGAGCTTAGCCACCAACTGCTCTTCTGCACAGCCCTGCAGAGCAACCCCTGAGCAGTCACTGTAGCTTCTGAAGACCATGCAATGCCACTGCTTCCTTGACTTTGAATGCGCCGGGTGCTTGCCTCAGTTTTGGGGCAGCTGAACATCTTGGGAAACTCGTTTGCTTCCAGGTACAGTGGTGTTCCTCTGCCCGTTTTCTCAAGGGCTTGATTTGGCAGATATTCTTAAGGCAGGCCTTGGGGCACATTTGTCCAGCTGTGCTGGTCTCAGGTGCAATGGAAACCTTGAGTCTTTTTTAAAATTTTTTTTTGAGACTACACCAAGGAGAAGCAGAAGGACAATACTGTCTCTGCTTTCAACTTTGGTATAGTTAGTTTGCTTGTACACTGGCTAAAGTGGTACCCCAGGGTGCTGGAGACAGAGGCTGGACTCTGTCAGCAGTACTTCTTTGGTTTTGGGAGAGGGGTTGTACCTGCTTGATTTGGGAGGTTTAGGGCTGTGGGACATGGATGGAAGAGGTGCCTCCTTGTGCGTATCTGGCCTGCTGGCCCAGGTCTTAGAAGTATTTCCTTTAAAAGAATTTCTTAGCAGGTACTGCATGTTACTGCTTTGAACTACGGTGACCTTCACTGCCTGCTTTGTAATGAGGTTTTGTGTTAAACAAAAGAACCTGGCTGTGATAACCAGATGTCTTATTTAAAACCAGCATAAAATATTGCTCAGTGTTGTGATACTGAAGGCTTCCCTGTCACTTAGCTTTAGATTCAACTCCCTTTCCACACCCCCAGTTACCCCCTCCAAAAAAAAAAAAAAAAAAGCCATAGCAGCTTGGTTTTTTTGTTTTTGTGTTGTTTTTTTTTTTCCTTTTTTTCTGTGTGTGTGTTTATTTGGGTTTTTTAAAACAATTTTATGATTGGATTAATTCATTGGTCCCAGACTCTTAAGTGATCAGTCCAAGTCCCTCTGCCTTGCAGCATGGCTTAGCTGCTGAAGTGACCACCCTATTTATAGGAAAGCACTTGAGTAGTTCTGAAGAGTTTCCCTTTAAGGCCTTCAAAATATGATGGAGGTAAGCAGAAATCATATTGCTCTATGTAGAGGGTGCCTTAATCCTTATGCTCTTGAGCCAGGCAGAATTGGTAGTGCCTAGGACTGTCTCTTGAGTATTGTCCTAAAAGGTGTGAATAATAGGTAGTTTTTCAGTTCCAGTTTTTGGTTTGAGTTCAGCTTTAATCACCCTCTGTCCAGTGTCTTGAAAGTTTAAAAGAATTTTTGAAATACCATGTGGATAATTAACACTGATCTGGGAGAGGAGCCTGCATTCTTTAGTTCGAAAGATACGATATGTTTAATAGAAATTGGTGTTAGATGAACTTACTGTAAACATGGTCATTTTTCTAGATGAGTTATGAACATGACACAGGTTAACTTGTAGTTGGATCTTTTGTCTTTCTGTGGGAGTATAAGGGACCATGTCGTTACAGATGAAGACTGATGCACTAGTGATAGTTCATTCGAGAGCCTGATTGATATAAAATATCATTGACTTTTTTTTGGAAGAAATGCTCCAGAAGTTCAGTGTGCATGAGGTTCCATTTGGTTATAGATTGACATCTGTAGGGGGGAGACACTCCCCACCTGTTGAAGAACTTGAAATGGTTCCTTGCTAATTTTTATACTTCACTTTTTTTTTGTGGTATTGTACCTATACTATGCATGTACATTTGATAAAAATGGATTTGCAGCTAGAAGTACAACAGTCTTGTTCTACATGGAGGTATTCCAATTTCCAGTACTGAAGCAATAGAATATGCACAGAAGTAGATATTTCAGTGAAACAAAAGCTACCAAGTAAAGTATGGGATTTATAGCAAATTGTCTATATTTGTTTCATAGCTGAGAAAAATATATGTTCCCTCTACCTGAAATCCAGCTTTACAGCTGAAGTGATCAGATTTATTGGGGAGAAGCATATAATTTCAAAGGTGTGTCTTTTTCCACTTCTGTCCTCTCCTTCATCCTTATCAGAAGTATACATTACACCTGAAACGTGCATATGAATTTTAGCCTGGGAATATTTTTTCTGCATGGAGGAGCTTGTACCTTTTGTGGAACTACGGTGTTCTGCCAGCGGTCTTTAGCAGAAAGCTTTGCAAAGCTACGTCTGCAGCTTTCCTTGGTGCAGTTACTGTGCAGTGGTCTGCTTTCCTGACATAGTTCTGTGTCTTGGGAAGTCAAAAAGCAGACAAGTTGGTGTAGCTTGGTAAAGGGAAAGAAGCACTCTGAATTTTAAGTTCCTCTTCCAGTTCTTGTCCCATATAGAGTAAAAAAACCCCAAAACTATGGGAATTTTGGGAAGTAAACCAGTGTAGCAGTTCTTTCTTTTCACCCTCTGCTTCTGTTTCCTTTTAATTTTTGACTATCCTGTAGTATAAATGGTTTCACTGTTGCCTGTGATATGGAGGATGTCTGCTGCAGCTTAACTGAAGGCATGCTGATCATAGCCAGAGACCCTTTCTATAATTTACAAGTACCTGAGAGCCAGAGAGCCTTTTACTTTATAAACAGATCCTGCTTTATAAGAGACCCTTCTGTGAAACAGGCTGCTAGGACATATTATTAGAAAGGTGCTTGCTCACAAACTAGGTATTTTTCAAAGCATGCTTGAAAATCGGCGCACTGTTTAAGTGTTCTTGTTTGGTTGTTTTTTTTTTTTTTGTTTAGGGATTTTTAGGTTGTTTATTTTTCAGTACTTCGGTGAGAAGCATACTGCAAATGTTATGATTCAAAAGTTACCCCAAAGGAGTATGAAGAAACTCACACTGGAAAAATTTTGCCTCTAGTTTTAGTAATTTCCATACTACTACAGTTTCAGCGAAATTATCATGTTAGGCCTGGGTGCATTTGCTAGTGTTGAATCCTTTTTGTGCTCCCAAAAATGCACTCTTGGTAATTCCTCTTTTCCCTCCCTGTCTGTCTATGTCAGTCTCTTCAGTTTTCGGCACATAAGCATCAAATGAATGTGCAGCTCAACCACTGGAGAAGTACAGGTGCTAAACCACAGCCAGACAAGGTTGCTGCTCCGTGCTTGGCAGGAGAAAACTAAAAAGATGAGTGGAGGGTGTGCTGTGCAGGCTGCAGCAGTGGTGGATAGCCTTGCTGGGGGTAGGACAAGACCCAAACACAGGGACGGGACCCACGCTTGGTGCTTGCTCAGCTTTAGCAGTACTTACATTTATTTTCTCCGCTGTCCTCATTCCCCTCCTGGAGCAACCCCTCTGCAAACTCTTCCTGGCAGAGGTGAGACAGGATGGGGTGACCCATCAACCACAGCGTTGGCTTAGGGTGATGTAGGTGTGGGGTTGCTGTGCCCCTGTGATGCTCTCACAGAGGGGGCCAGGCTACTTGGGCTTTGTTTTGGCAGGTATCCTGATGACCATGCTATGCTTTTCTTCTCTTTGCTTCTTAGCTCTGGCTGCTCCTTGTCATAATTAAAGTTTTAGTGATGGGTAGTTTAGAGAAGTAAGGTGTTTTTTTCTTTGCACAGTTAAAGGAGGAAACTTCTTAATAATTGGTAAGCAAAATGGAAATTGTAAGCAGAAGTAAACAGCGAGAAGAGGAATTGGTTTCTTGGTCAGTTATTCAGGAACAGAAAAAGGAAATAATTTTGCACAGGCTAAGACACAAAACCAAAATTTTGCAGCTACTTCTAGACTTTTATACATTTCTTCATGATTTCTGAAAAAAAACTCTTTCACAAATCAGATGTTCATCAAGTATCCTCTTGGGATTTTGGTAGCACTTACTGTTAGTTGACTTTTTTCCACTACTTCAGTGAAATGAAAAAGAAATCTTTCTCCTAGCTCTGTCATCAAGGGAAAACATGCACAGCACTTCATATTTCTTCTTTTTCTTCTCATAATGTCTCAAGGCTTTTGAAATTTGAAAATTAAACCTTTTTTGTTTTGTTTTGTTTTCTACATCATTTGATGCTATCTCACTGGCTTTAATCCAACTGTTTTGAAGATCGCACACTGAAGTTGTTTCTGGTTTTGGTGAGCACAGATAATTTGCTACCTTTTATACTTTTGTGAATGTTTGTGTCTTTTTCTTGCAGTTACAGGAGAGCATTTAGCATTTCCTCATATTGTGTTTATTATTAGTTGCAAAATGCAACTCTGCATGTTAAATACATGGGTGTAATATCTGGACATGTATTTGGCTGGGAAGCAAACTGGTGCTGAATAACATCTCACTGTGCACTTTTAAAACATATTGTCTCCAACTTCTGCTTGGCTTGGAAGAGGTCATCCACAGTGTATGTGAGTGCAAGGAGGAAGTACCTGATGTAATCATTTTCTTCCCTCTTGGAGGGTTTTTGATACTGTTCTGTGTGAGCTTCTTACAAGTCCTAGATCAGAAGGTGGTTATGCTGCTGCTTTGTTGTGCCATACTCAAATTGATTAGCTGTGCTTTGTTGTCCAAGTGAGAAGGCATTTCAGAGGAGGACTTTGTAGGTTTCATTTTATTGTTTCCATTAATTATGTAGGTGATGGACTGGACAATGCAACTATAAAAACTGCACATGGTGCCAAGGGCAGGCAAAACTTTTGGAAGCTGAGAATAGTTCTTTTTGTGTTGGGTTAATGATGAAGGAACAAAAATACAACAGGTTGGAAAAATTAAATGTGCAAGGGGAAAATGTAGTGCAGAAAACTTCCTAGATACTCCAGTGACAGAAGCAAACATGGTAAAACCTTTCCTTGCTGTCTGCCATCCTTCGCCATAGGAAGTTGTGTCTCTGCAGGACATACACTATAGGAGAAGTGAATATAAAGCTGTGCCTGAATTCCTCTTTGCAGGTGCCATAAACCAACTCTTGAGTTATTTTAATATGCTCATTTGAAAATCAATCATGGCATTTGGGTAACTTTTTCATGCATAGCTTCATTCTGCCTGCTGAGGGGGGTGGGTAGTGAGAACGGCCAGCATCTCCAGCAGGCCTTCAGACTGGAGAGCCTTTTGAGGGGGCACCAATTGCTCCAGCTCTCCAAAATGTTTGCCTCTATTTATGTCAAGTGCTGACTTACAGTGTGATACTGCTGGAAGCTTTCTTGATACAGTGGTGTGTATGCAAGATGCAGGAGGTGATTCTCCACTCGTCTTACGGCTGAGACTAGTAGTGAGCATCATGTCTAGTTTGGAGTGTCATACTGAAGATAAACTGGAGAGATTCCAATTCAAGCTCAAGAACAACGAGTTGTTTGAAAAATATGACCCATAAGGAAGAGATGAAGCGAGAGAAATCATTGAAGAGTGAGCAACCACACACTTTTCAGTCTGTTGAGCATTAGCATCAAAAACACCTGTGGCCGATTGTGCTTCATGTTCCATGGAGCAGGATTAATTTCCAGCAAGAAAGTTTAAGATTGTGGTGGTTGGCTTGTTTGTTTGGGGTGGTTTTTATTTTTTCCCCTGTAAGAATACTAAACAAAAATAGTGGAAGAGGCTAGCTAGGGAAGTTGTTTCATCTTGGTCATGGGAGGTTTTGAAGAACAGGTTAGGCAGACTCCACTTATGGCATATGTGTGTGTATCCAGCTTCAGAGCAGGGCTGGAGCGGTAACTCCTTAAGGTGCCCTCAGGTCTTTCCACTTCAATGCTGTGGTTATATACATATATATATATATGAGGCAAAACCAGAAACACAAAGAACTCAATATGCTTTTGATCTTCTAATCTCGTTTGCCTTTCAGATTTTGAGCATCTGTAAATCACAGCATAAATTAGGGGAAGGAAGGTTATCATTACATTCTGTATTGTAATTTTATGGCTTCAGATGTGAAAAGACTTGTAGGCTACAGAAGTGAAAGCTGGCACTTATTCTCTTTTCCCTCCTTTTTCTTTTCAGGCCGCTTGGTGGGTGCCCTGGACGCTGTGTTAGACTCTAACGCACGCGTCGCTCCCTTTCGAATCTTGCTGCAGGTTCCAGGCTCACAGGTTTACTCTGCCATTGCATGTGGTGAGTTATTGAACGGATCAGAAGTTTACTGGGCCATAGCTATTGGTGAGTCACAGACAAAAAAAAACCAAAACGGTTCTGAGCATGGTCAGTGTCTGCATGTTCAAGAAGCTCAAGGTAACCCCAGCTAGCAGTGTGTGCGTGTGGAGAGCTATTGCCTGTAGCTTGTTTAACAACCTGTTAACCTCTGGTTAAAATCCCAGATAGGAATTAAGAGAAAGTGTTGACTAGGAACATTAAAATTCTATAGTAAGCTTGTTTAGCTGAAGGTATTTTGCATTAATTTTCTGTCTCTTGCAAAATAGTGTGGTTCTGTTCATATACGTATACGGTAGTAATAGTTCCTTGCAATAAGAAGCTGCTCTAAGCTTTCACCAGTCTAGTCTTTCACTTGCTTACTGTGAAATGTCTTACCACACTTGGTTATAAACCAATAAAACTGGAACATTTGGAAGATGGCACATGATTTAGGAGGTAAAGTTGTCAGGAGGGAACGTCTTAATTGCCTGGTTTGTTGTGCAGTAATCCCTTTTGGAGTGTTTCTGCAGCCTCTGAAGATCAAGCTCATCTTCAGGAAAGTGATACTGATGTGAATTACAGCAACCTTACCATGACACAGAACAGGCCATCTGAATGTGCTTGTTCCATTCATCTTGTTTGTGCTTGACCAGTCCGCAAGGCTGTTCTCATCCCATCTGCTCCAGTCTGTAAAATCCTAGCACTGAAATTACAGCAGTAATAGTTGTGCTATTTTTGTTTGTTCTGTTTAAGTTTTCTTTTGCAATTGCAGAGCCCCCTCCTTTTTTTATTTAAATAATGCCATCTCATGGAGGAATTTAAGGGCTTCATGCTGTTACAGTACCCTGATGAAGCCAGGTAGCTTTCACTGAAAAATAATCTCAGGATTGCCGTCATGGGCTCTTGATCATTTGAGTATATGTAATATTACTTTCTGGGGCTGCTCTTTCTTTGCCCTGTCCACACTCTTACTGCCCATAGGTGGTTTTTGTGGATGTTTTTTTTATTTTTGTTTTTTTTTTATATTAAAGGAACTACAAACCAAAAACTTGCCTCGTTGGAATGGTTAAGAATAAGAATATCGCTGAGACAAACCTATTTGATTAATGTTTTCTGAAATTCTCTTTGGCCCTTCTGAATGGATGCTCACCCCTGAGGAAATGAGATTTATGGTACCAGAGTGGAGAGCAGAGGGCTCTGTTCTGTATGCAGCATGTGTAGGACATGCCCAGTTGCCAGAGCTGCACAGAAATTAAGAACCATGGCAGCAGAAGTCATTTCCTAATAATATCGCTGCTGTGAAGCCCTGACATGAGTGTCCAGGGGAGAGCTGGCCCTGGCAGTAGGAGTCAAACACAGCATGAGCAAGCTGGAGGACTTTTCTGGAGAAAGCTGGAGGAGTTTCTCTGCGCTGAAGCAGCTGTCAGTGCCCACCCAGCTCTGCCCCAGCTGAGCCAGCTGCTTCACACAAACACAACTTTGAGTTTTGTTACTGGATTTGGAAACAGCAGTGAGTCAAATTAAGGTTCCTGTGATATAGCAAAGACCAGGAGCAGCTCCAGGAACTCCTTCCAGTCTCCTGGTGTAATTTTGTTAGGAATGGCCATCACATCATTAGGCAGTTAATTAAAATGACATTTTTAATTGTATGTTAGGAGTCCCGTTCCTGGAGCTGTAGGCTCAAATGATGATATATGTGTAAGGGTCAGATCTGTGTTACAGACTTTTGCAAATCTCCAAGGGCTGCTAGGAAGTCTGATCCCTGCCCAGCGTGGCTGTTCTGGCAGAGATGTTTTAATCCAGATGGTTAATCATGTTATACCAGTACAGGAAAAAAAAAAAGAAAAACTAATAACCTCAGCCCTAGTGTAGTGCCACTTGAGATTTTCCTTTCAGAAGGCTTGTGGGCAAAATAGAAACTCAAGTCCCAATCAAGTGAAGTAGCTTTTGGGAGAGGGAGAGCAAATGGATTAGTGAGAAGTGAGTTTAAAGAAAGGATTAGGAGTGGGGAGGAGTTGGGAGTGGAGGAGTGAGGTTGTGGTTGGACCAAGTATCCATTTGGTACAGGCACATGAAGAGCGTGGGTAAAAGGTGGAATAAAATGCTGTGCAGAGCACATACGAAGATGGAAAAGGAAAACCTTGGCAATGCTGGGGTCAAATCACAGGATGCCTTTAAGCCATGAAGTGGAAATGAGAAATAAAGAAGGGACCTGAAAAGCTGAGGAGTTGGCCTGGCCAGACAAAAGTGGCAAAGGGATCTCTCATTGTTTGAGCAGAACCCCTGGAGAACCCTGAAGGCAGGCAGGGAAGGTTGCAGTATCTCCCTGTGAAGATAGCCAGAGCTAGAGCCCAGGCTCTGAGCAGTCTGAGCAGTGTGGCTTCTGCTGTGAGAGGCGTCTTGCTCATGGCTTATTTCACAGGAGGCAGCCATCAGCTTGCCCCTGTGGTCGGTATCTTCAGGTTGCTCAGAAATACAAATTCAACTCAGTATTTACTTTGTAGTCATTTCAATATGAAATGACTGTATTTCTGGTGTTCTTAACCACTCATGTAATTAGTTTCCTTTACCTAAAGGGTGTTTAAGTGTATCTTCTTTTGTGATTATTTTTTTATTTTTAATTTCACCTTGGTTAATGATATTTATGAAGTTCCATCACAAGACCTTCCTGTGAAGGAAGTTAAAGCTTGGAAAATTTCTTTGCTATTTGGCATTCTGCATGGAAAACAGAGCAGAGGAAAGTGGAAAATCCTGAGCTAAATTTGTCATTTTTTTTGTTGTTGTGAGGCAACAACGTGATGCATCTCTATTGTACACACAAATCATCTCTTGAGATAGTGAGTCTTCTGTTTGAGATTCATTTTGTTACTATGTTCATCTGAGATTTATGTGTCTCTTATGTCCAACTACTTTTCTCCTTTCTTCCACTAGCGAGGCATTAGGAAAAGCAACTTTTGCTGACTTTACTTTTTTATCTGTAACGTTTAATCACTGACCAGTGTGATCTGGAGGGGCCAGATTTTCCCCCGATTGCCCTGTATGTTGCTCATCTTATTCTGACCTTTCTGTCATTGTATGATGCAGTGACAATTCAGTTTCAAGCAGAAAGAACCAAAGTAAGTCGGTGGTGACTGAAATATTATTTCAGGAGTTACTGTGGACACACTACATTTAAAAGAACAACAGCAAAACCCTCAGATAAACCCTTAGAGGAGGAAGCCTTAAAGATCTGAAAACCTGTATTTGTCAAAGATTTTCTGTTCACTGTATTTCTTCCCTGAACTGCAGAAGTGTGCTCTTGTAGACCCTTTACATGTTGCTGAATCAAACTCTTTTATTTTTAGGTACTTTAATTATTATGGAGAGCTTTTCAAATAGAATGCAGATTATGACCACACATATTCCTCTCAGGGGCTGTGTTTGTGGAGTGTGTGTGTGTGTGCATGCAGTATGGAGGGAGGGAGGAAGATCAGGGACTTTTGGGAACAGGATGTAATTTAAAGGTTTCCATTGGCCATTTAAGGAACATCATGTCAAAATAAGGTGCAGTCTGGCAGCTCAGGAAGAAGTGTTGCTGGTTTCTCTGCTTTGACTTTTAATGCAGCATCTGCTGGCTGAGAGTGTTTGAAAAATTAAAACTAAAAGCACTAAAACCAATTCTCTAAAACAATGAGGTTTTTATTTTTCTCTAGCTGTTCTGCTATGAACAAGGCCTTTTTGACCTGTTTACTACTGAGAATTTTGAGGTTAAAAGTTCAGTTTCTCATATTGAATTTATGAAATAGTGCAGTTTATTACTTTTTTCCTTCCTCTCAATTTTATTTTGTAGGGTGAGTTTCAATACACTACTTTTTGCTTTTCTAGGTGCCACTGCAGAGGAGATAAACCAGCACTGGGAATGGCTGGAACAAAACTTGCTCCATACTTTGTCTGTGTTTGACAATAAAGAAGATATTGTTAGTTTTGTCAAAGGGAAAGTGAAGGTAAGGAAGCTGTCTTATTTTCACCCTCCCCTGCCTGATTACATGTGATTTATTAGAAATAATGTAATGGAGTTATCATTCATATTTGGTTTTGTCCACCTAAATTTAATATATTGGTTTTCTGTGTGGCCAGCATCTTTACTCACATTTCTTTGGAAACATCTCAAAAACAAAGTGGAATGATAGAATGGTTTGGACTGGAAGGGACTGTAGAGCTCATCTAGTTCCAGCCCTCTTGCCTTGGGCAGGGACACCTCCCACTAGACCAGGTTGCTCAAGCTCCATCAGCTTGGTCTTGGACACCTCCAGTGATGGAGCATCCACAACTTCTGTGGGCAACCTGTGCCAGTGTCTCATCACTCTCATCTTTATCCCACCCATCTCTTTATAGCTTCACTGTTCTTTTCTTGCCTGTGGTGTGTGGCTGAGCTTTCTTCAGTATCTGCTTACAGTTCCTCTGCCTCTCTAAAACATTATTTTAAATACCTTCCCTTCCTGTATCTCAGCTTTGCCTCCTTACTATGTTTGTCCTCCTGTCTCCCGTGTTCTTCCTGGCTTTATCCCATCAGTTTCTTGTGTCCATTACCATACTCCTGTCCCTTTTGATGGGGCTCAGAGGTGTCAGTAGGTGATAACCTGTGCAGAGGATGCCACAGTCCCCACAGCACAGGGACAGAGGCCAAAGGCCGTGCACAAGGACACCTTCATCGTGAGGATCAGCACGGAAACTGCTGATGGCTTTGCAGGATGTGGGAGTCGTGGCTGGGCACTGCAGTGGAGCTGCTGGCTGGCTGCAGGCTTCCAGAAATGATCACCCTTTTGGAATTTTAAATTTGGTGATTGAAGACCAGATTCAAAATAATAATGGCATCTGTGGTAAAGCTTGGAAAGCCTGGAGTGCTGAGCTGTGGTTCTAGTAAAATACACCCCATAAGAGGAGCCTGGTGATGGCTGGCAGGGGTGCAGGTCACTACATACCTCAAGTCCTGCTGCAGGCTTTTCCTTGCTGGGAGTTATAGTGAGGTGCTTTTCCCACCTTTTTTGGTCTGGAAAATCTGCAGGAACCTAATGTTTTGGGTGATTTTCAACCCTTCTGCTGTGGTTTCAGTGGGCTCTGAAGTTCAGAAAGAAGGGAATGGAGAGGCAATCAATTACTATGTAAATCTTAGTTTTTATCCTGCTTTCTTAAAAAACCAACTTTGTCTAAGTGCACTGAAAGGCTCAAATAAAATTAATCACTCTTGCTAACGCTGTGGCAGCCTGTGACCTACCACAGCACATACTTAAAATTCTTCATGTTTTATTAGTTAATGTGACATCCAGGGTTTGGACCATCACCTCTGCTGTAGATTTTTGGCATATTAGAAGCTCGTGGTATTTGCAAATTATTCCAGGTGCTGTAATGTGCAGATTATTTGTCTCAGTGGTGCAATACATACTTAACTCCTTTGTTGTAATACCACCATTAAAATTCTCAACACTTAATTGTGTTTATGTAGGTGTTCTTGAAACCATGCTTTTAATGGTTCCAAGCACCTTTCAAGTTACTGACACATCTCACTGCATTGCCTCTTGATAGAAAAGTGGTACTAGTTGGTAGGCACAATTGTTACTCTACATTTGTTCTGTGTATACTAACAGCAATCATAAACCGTAGTGAAGCTGTAAATATGATTCTGCCAGACTCGTTGAAAAATTTATGTTTAAAAAAAGGCCCCAAAAGTCTTGATGTGGAGACACTCAAATTATATGAGAGATGCGAACAGCACAGAAATTTCTCCATTTGTGAAAACTGCAAATCAGCTTGAATTCCTTTGTAAGAAAGAATTGCACTAATAAAATTTGAATGGGTAGCTTTTAACAACTTGCTCAAGTGTGAATGTCAAAGCTTTATCCTTATATATTATCTTGTTATGGACTTAGGCACTGATTGCGGAGGAAACGAGCAGCAAGCTTGCTGAGCAGGAGGAAGACCCTGAGAAGTTCCGAGAGGCCCTGGTGAAATTTGAATCCAGATTTAATTTTCCTGAAGCAGAGAAGTTGATCACCTATTATTCCTGTTGCTGTTGGAAAGGGAAAGTTCCTCGGCAAGGCTGGCTTTATCTGAGCATCAATCATCTCTGTTTTTATTCCTTCTTCCTTGGCAAAGAATGTAAGTCTAAATGTGTAAGAAATCTAATGCTGAAAAACAATATAAATAACTATATTTAATAGAATAGCTAAAATTTTTATTAAGAGACCATTTCTCCTGTGAAGTTTAATTTCTGAGGTTTTTGTTGGGCAGCTGAAAGATCCTGTTTAATTTAGTTTTCACTTCAGCCTTTATATTTTAGTATGAATCCAGTAATAAAAGCGGGACTGTAAGAGCATGCAGACACAGCTGCTATCTGGTTCATTTTCTTGCCATGGTGAAGTAGCCTTAAAATGCTACAGAACCTCCTGCATATTCTGAAATAGAGACTTTTAGTGCTGAAAACTGCGAGGAGTAAGGACCGGTTCCTCCCGCAGGCCAGGAAGCAAAGTCATCACTGCTGGGTGGCAGGGGGAGGGCCGGGGATGCCAGAGTCCAGCTGCTTGCCTGAAAATAGCCCAGGAAACATAACAGGGCTGTGCCCTGGAGAACCAGGTGAAAATCCAGAGGTTTTAAGGAAAAGCAACAGTAATTTAGGGTTTTCCTTAGGTTTCTGAACTGCAGTGCAGGAAGGTCACAAGAAATGTGTCCCAGAGTTTTTGGACCTTCGTACAGTTCAGTGAGTTCTAAGACTTTGGTCATGGTCTTCCTCTACAGAGGAAGGATTGTGTGATAATGAAAAGCCTGTCAGACTAGATATTAGAAGGTAAAAATGAATGTAATAGATATTAGATGGTGAAAGTGAAGATAGCCATTTAAACTCTATAGCATTTCTCTGTTTAGTAAAACTGTGCATGAGCTAATAACATTTTAAATCCTGTTTATCCTGTTGGAACTTCAGCAAGAAGAGTAATATAAATCTATACTGCTATAAATATAGCAAGAATTGTCAGTTACAGCAATTAAGAAACCTTTACCATTTACTGTCTGGATTTAATATTGGGACAGCTAGTCAAACAAAACTGTAGATTTAAAAATTAAGTATATTAGTGTAATGATAAGAAAGATAATAATTGGTAATTTTTAAGACTTAAAATACACCAAGACATGCTTAGAGTTAGAGGTTCTTTTTTCCCTTATATTATTTCAGGCCAATTACTTTGTCTGCAAAAGATGGCAAAGTTAGATTTCAAATGCTGGTAAGTCTGTTACTTGTTATAAGAACAAAAGTTGAGTTTTGCTCAGCAGACTAGAATGGAGTCTTTTCATACTTACTGGATATTTGAGTTCTTGTTTCATCTCCTTGTTTTCTGGTTAGTATTAAATAATATTCTTTGTCAATCATTTTTCTTGCTATCGTTGCAGGCTTTCTCTAATTAAATCTGAGATACCCAGTCTGCCAAAGCACACAGAGCAAAAATGACACTTATTAATGAGAGATAATGGGGGAGGGAGAGAGAAAAACCCTTTATCTTGTTCCAAAAATTTTGTTTGTGCAATACCACCGATCATTAAATGATACTGGAAATACAACATCATGCTGTATTATTTAAGAAGAAATTGCTTCTCATCTCTTTTACTAATAATCCATTTTGAAAATACAAAAAAAACCCACAAACAACTACATGTTTGTAACTTTCCATTTTGACCATAGAAAATATACTCTTCGATCACTGTTGCAGGCAGTTGCATTGCCTTTGTGTTCCCATGCATTTGCATGGAAATGTGAATATGAGAACATGATTTTTCTTTTGGTTAAACAAAATTCCCTAGCTCAGTGGGAAGCATTATATATTAAAATATTTTCCATTTCCTCGATTCTGATAAAGCAGATTGCTTCTGTTTCAAAGCTAGTACTTTGTCACATATATAAAATGCTTGTATTACATTGAGTAATCCGGATTTAATACAGTTCTTCATGTTACTGTTTGAGAAGCTGATTCTTATTATATGTCAAACTAGTGATTCATTGAGGGTTTTTTTTTTCAGGTAGCCAACACAAATTAAATCTGTTTAAATCTGGTCTTGAAAATACTGCTAAGAAATCACATTTATTGCATTCTTAATACAGCACGGGGGAAAAAAAACTAATATATGAGTTGCAATAAAAATAGTTCTTAAATGTGTTTTAACTTGATAAAAATCCCCCCTGAAATCTCTTTATATGTAAAGCATTAAATCTTCTGCTTCTGGCAAGTCTGTCTCCTTCCCCTTGTTTTATTTAATGTTGAAATGACCTGGAATGCAATACTGGAACCTGTTTTCAGCTTCTCATAAAATTAAGTTACGGCTTATGTGAGCGTAAACTCCATGGAACATTTTTTCCAGGACAAGTCCCCTTTTATCTAAGCCTCAAAGTATTTGCAGAATTTCAGAGGCTTAGAACGTCCGATTTCTCGAAAGGGCGTGCCAAGGATTTTTTTTTCACATTTTTTAATTAAACTTGTATTTTTCTAAAACTTAGAAGACTTTGTACCTTTCATCGGTAGTTTGGGCCCCTTACAGTCTGCTGTGCTGTTTCTACAGCCAACACTGTAGAGCCTATGTGATTGTGACCTGTGTGAACAATAGTGCTATTGCTGTGGTGCTGTTTAATCTGCCTTCCCTTGGCTGTGCCCGTCCAGATGATTTTATGACTGTTTGCAACAGTTTGTGTGTGTTGACGCAGCTGTGCTTTATTTAAGGAAGAAAAAATGTAATCTGCAGATAATCTTGACAGCTGTGGTTCGTGTAGTACAGAGAACTTGCTTGAGAGTAGCTGCTTAGGTAATTAATAATCATGGATCAGTGTCATATATATATATGACAATGTTTGTTGTTTCATTGCTTTGTTGGCATCAGGAGAGCAGCTAGGGATGTTAGGAGGTGTAGTCTTGGTGTTATTGGCATGGAGAATCCTGGGAATCTTTGAACAGTTATTAAGAAGAAATTTAATATATTTTAAGACCTTTCCAGCACAATTTCTACCCAGAGATTTGTATGAAAGAGGCAAATAGCATCCTGCAGTGGTTATCTAAAGTAAGCTGATTCTGTTTACTGATTGTATTTATATGATTCAGCAGCATTTAAGTATAGTGAAGAGTGTCGTATAATTTCTCTTTTCTATAAACAAGTCTCACTACAGTTTAAAGCAAGGTTTGCCTGTACACCTTTTTAGTAAAAAGCAACCAAAATGGGAAGATCCCAATGCCTAGGCAGCTTTTTTTTTTTTTTGAATGCCCAGTTTATAGTCATAATTAAGCTTTATAAAAATGTCCATGTGCAAAAGCTTCCTTTTGCAGGGGAGTTAGCCTTATTTTAAAAATTAAGGTACTGTGCAAGCAATCAGGTTTCCACCTCCCTGCAGTTTTGTTTCTGGGAGGTTGCAAAGCCTTTCCCTATTATCTTTGTATTCTTGACATGAACTGTTTCTTGTGGTGGTTGCCTAGGCAGCTGCAGAAATGACTTGTAAAGGAGTTAGCTGCACAGCTTACGGCAGGTGTTCCGCAAAGGCAGGACTCCCCAGTCCAGCACTTATAAAATAAGTAAAATTTTGAGGGAGAGGTTCTAGAAAATACAGTCCTTTGGCGTGGAGGAGAATGAATGTAGAGAAATAACAGACATTTCAGCTTTTGCTTGGTCTTTGTTTCTCAAAATGTGTCTCTCTCCTATTCGGTTGCTTGCATTTCATTCTGAATGAGCTTATTTCCCAAATATGAAAAGTAAAAGTGGTTTCCAACCCACTGTTGTTTTTTTCTCTGATGGCAGTGAAGCTTATCATTCCTTGGGTTGAGGTCCAGAAGCTGGAGCGAACCTCCAACGTCTTCCTGACGGACACGGTGCGTGTGAGCACTCCGCACAAGGAGCGGGACTTCTCCACCTTCCTCAACATCGCCGAGGCTTTCCGCATCATGGAGCAGCTGGCCGACGTCACGCTCCGCAGGCTGCTGGACAACGAGGTCTTTGAGCTGGATCCAGGTCTACAGGATCCCACTCAGATTACCAAGAGGTAAAAAGCTAAGTGGTTGTATGAGCAGAGGTTTGATGGTGGGCTTCATGGTTTGCTCTGTTAGCTGGGCAAGATTTCAAAGGTTTACTTGGTTGGGTGCAAAAGAGATTATGTACCATCATTTATTGTGGTGTATCCAATAGATACAGTTCAACTTCTGTGCAAGACATCTTTTCCCATTTTATATTCTTGCCTTAAATATCACTGTGGTTTTTTGTTTGTTTATTCTAAAAGTACCGTTCCCCTGTAGAAGGGTAGATTGCAGAAGGGGATACTTTCCATCTTCCCTGAAGTGGAAGGAAGGTGTGCTGCTGTGGGAAAAGGAAAGGGAAACTTTCCAGAGGAATTTTAGGTGAGCAGGATGGAGTAGCCCAAACTGGTATTTGCCTGGATTGTCAGGGTTAATGTGCTGGTTTAAAATACTTCTTTTCTGAATGAGGTGTTAGTGGAGCACTTATCTCCTCCTGAATCATACCCTTTCCTGCTCTTCCTTCCTCTCCCTCTGCCAAAAGCATGAAAGGAATGACTCAGGTGTTGCTTCCTGACTAAAACATAAGGAATGTGTGGTATCAGTTTCCCAAAAAATAGAAACATGTCCAGTAGCCATTTTATTGTTTCTGAGGGGCATTTTTGCAGTGGTGTTGGGTGTACATCTCGGCTAAACACTTCTGCAAACTTTCATAATGGAGCTTAAAGCAATAAACCATAGTTTCTCTGCAATTTCTTATGTACACATGACACGGGAAACCACCGACAGCAGGATTTCATCCATGATATCATCAAGGAATTCATTTGAGGTGATATGGTGGTGAGCAGCCACGAACATCTTTGCAGGTTTCTTTTTTATAGCTGGGATTCCTTTAAACACAAGAGCTACCATCGTTTTTACAATGTCTCTGTAACTGGATGTTGTAACATCGTAGGCTTTTGGTCCAAGAAAGGTAGGGTATGTACTTTGACTAATGTAGGGTATGGCTGTGAATAATAGGTTGTGTGTAAGCCCCTTTCCATGCTTTAGAGTTCCACCCTCCTCCTGCTTTTGGTCTGAACAGTTAGATGCGTGGAAGACTTTTTGAAAAGTAGTAGGTCTGTTAGCAAACAAGCAACAGAAACTGTCCCACACATTTATTCAAACACGTTTTCTCCTCTCCTTCCTTCCAACTGAAAAAAAGGAAAACTGGGGGAGGCAGAAGAGAGGGAAGGATAAAAATATATTTACTGGAGAGTTCCTGGCAAGATGTTCTCTAACCTGTGCTGATGTGCTGTAACTTGAGATGGCAGAAGGAAAATTATGGAAGATGCCAAAATGCCATTTCCTCTGCACAAATAAGGCAGTGGTTGGATGAGTTGCTGTTTCTGAAACCTTTGTCACACCTCAGCAACCACTTTCATGTATAGTGATTAAGCAAGACTGTAGTTTCAATAGTGGATGAACTGGTTTTTAACGATAACGTGTTTTAGGGGGTTTGAACTTTTTTGGTGTGTGAAGTTTTTGTTGCTGCATTTTTTTTCCTGAAGCCATTGTGGTACTAGAAAAGCAACTATTTTCCTCTCACCATTTCCCCCCTAATAATTCTTGTGCATGATTTGGAAGCAAATAGTAGTTAATCAAAATGAAAGCAATAATCCACACATCATTAGAACCCTTTCAGCCGTGTCAAATCAATGAAGTTGCTGTAGATTGCTTCTGTGTGTTAGGCTTTCTTTTGCAAGAGGCTCATCTCAATATCTGTATTTTTTAAAAAATGCATTTTTAATAACATCATTGTCTGTATATTCTGAAAATCAGAAATCTTTGCTGCTGTTCCTGAGGCTGTTGAGGTCATCCTGTGAGCAGCAGAGGGATGAGACTCAGAAAGGCTGTGGGATTAGGCTGTGACACAGATTATATTATGGCCAGAGTCATGCAAGTTAAAATGCACATCTCCATGCTGCTTAATGGGAGAATAAGGTTTGGAACAATGGATTACAAAGGGATTAATGGCAATTAAGTTAATTGTCATAAAAAAACAATGTAAAGCTGAGGTGTTTGGTCACTGCAAATGCCGTTTTTTGGAGATATATTTATGTGCCATGCAATTTTACTGGAATGTAGGGTAACATTTTTCTTTTTTAATAGGAAGGTCGGAGATTTTACTTTGGTATAGGTTTCATCTACGTCTTATTTCCATCTCTTTCAGGATGCAAGAATATCCATTACATGCCTCAGATGTAGTGAGGAAATTGGCCAGAGCAGAACACAGGATTTAAAAGCTTTAGTGCTGGTGTCAGTAACGTTTCAAAAGTATGATGCATTTCTCCAGGCTCTAACTGCCCCTGTTTCTTTTCTTCTTGTCTAACTGTGAATTGCCAATGAGGATGACTTTGCTTCTTAGGAGTGCAAAGAAGGTTTTTAACACTGATCTAAGCTGAACCAAAACTGTTTGAAGTATCTTGAATCATAAATGTCACTTCAGTCTGCATTAATTCCTTCAGAGGGGTAATCCGAGAGCACTGTAAACCTTGAACAAGGAGGATGTGACTAGAAAGAACCTCCCTTTGTTGCATCTGCCCAGCGAAAGGCAGGGTTTGGATTATTTCTGTGTGTCACTCACAACAGACAATTACCTAACCTGTTTTGAAGGGTTTCCAGTAATGGAACTATCAGGGTCCAACCTGGTACTTCACTGCCTTATCACTGAAGAGTCTTCCTGAATTCTAATTTGAATCTTCAGTGCTGCTTTTGAGTCTGTTAATTCTTGTCCTAGCCAGCACTGTTGAAGAGATCAGATGTTCTCCTTTCTTAGAGCAACCATTTGTGTATTTGGAGGCTGGTATTCATCTCCTTGCTCTTCTTTAAACTACGCTGCCCTCTTTCAGCCAGGTTTTTCTTATCAGTCCTGATTTTAGCCCTTCTGGTCATTCTGCTTTGGACATTTATCACTTAGGCCACGTGGCTGCAGGCGTGGGGTGATGTGATACAGGATTGCCCCTTGACACCTCACCCATGCTGACCAGGGCAGGAGCAGCATGTCTGTCTCTGCAGCATTTCTGTGGCTGCTGGGCTGCACCTTGGTGCATCCCCGTGGGGTGCTCCTCTTCCTCCTGTGAGCACAAGGCCGTTGGCTCACGTTTAACTTGTGACCCCATTTAAGGCTTTTCTTTTTGTGGAATGAATGGCTGTTGGTGGAGTTGGTCTCCATGCTGCATTTGTGGAGCTTACAGTGTACAGCTGAAAATACTTGTAATGCTTTTTTTCCACACCATCCCATGAGTTTATGAATAATCAGTCTGAACCTGATCCTGTTCTTCTGCTCGTTGGCCTCTCCCAGCCTCACATCATGTGCAGATTTAATAACAGCGATCTCTTGATCCATCGTGCAGATTGCTGGTGAAGCCATTGAACAGAAGCCAGTCAAGGACAGAACCACAAGAAAGTTCTCTTAATACAGCTTCCCAATTTACCAGCGAGCCTTTGAAGGCTGCTTTTTGGGGACTCTTATTCAGCTGGCTTGGTGCAACATTCTTTCACTTTGATACAATTTTATTCATTCAATGTAAGGAAGTATCAAGACTTCCATAAGTTTTGGCTAAAACATCCATTACATCCCTTCCATCTACAAGTCCAGTGTTCCTGCTACATAAAGGAATGATGTTCAGTTTGTATGTGTCCTGACAAGTCTATGTTGGCTCTTCACAGATAACTTCTCCTGGCTTGCTTATGAGAAATCTTTCTTGACACATGAATTTAGCAGTTCTCCCAATAAACAAAACATATATCTTTGGATGTGTTATTTCCAAAATCTGTAACTTTCTGGAGTCTGAATAGCAAGGATAGTCTCGTAACTGGTCTCTAAAAGCAAGAGGTCAACCAGTCTGTTTAGGTTTCAGATAGGCAGCAAGTGACTCAGCAGAGTGAGTAACTTGCCAAGTTGGCTGCTATTGGATTTAAAGCTGAGAAAAATGTTGGACAGCGAGGACATAATTTTAAGTGTCCTGATACTTTTAGGCATTTTGTTAGTCTTGTGTGTTATTTCCTTTAATTTAAAACTCTTGGAAGGTAACATAGGGGTCACACACAAAGAGCTATTGCAGTTCAGGCTTGCCATTCACTTTGAAGTGCTGGAGCTGGAGCCAGTCCAGGATCTGTACTGTGCAAGTTGGGAACTGCACCTCGAAAGAATTGCTGAGTTTTCTGAAAAGTAAGGAACAAGGCAGTTGCATCTTCTTGCCTTCTGTTCTTCTGATGCCTGTGTAAACACTTGATAGACGTTGGTTTTACATGATAGCATTCCTCTTTTTTAGTTCTTAGGTATGGCTTAGTACACTGCATTTATTTAAAAAACAAACCACCATGGAAATTGTTAAGATAGAGAAGAAAATTTCAAACTGATTTGGCCTCAGGTAGAAAGTTTGTGTTTCTGTTCAGCATTGGAGGTATTGTGAAACTCAGGATGGAAGCTGTGGGGCCTGGTGACACGGGCCAGCTGCTTCATCTTTGCTGTATCACGTTTAAAACATGGCCTGTCTTGTTTTAGGAGCTAATTTTGTGTGTGGGTTTTTTTGAGTTACAGGGTTTGTGTTTTTTTAACCAGCTCTAATTTTGTTTGGCTGTATTTGTGAAGGGAAGCAATTGCTTTAAGCCCTAGAATTTGCCTGCCTAACAGGAAATATTTTCATGGTGTGCCACTTTCTAATAAAACCTCTCGTTTGAGCCCACAGTGGTAGGTGCTGACAGCATTTCATCCCCATAATACCATTTCTCTTTCTGGGATCCCTCCTGCCAGCAAGCTGGCCCCTGTTTCAGCACTTGTCTCTGAGGCAGCCCTGGCTTCAAGTGTGGTCTCTGCAGTGGCCCTGTGTGACCCTGTGCCATGAGTCACCGGGGGACGGGTAGTTCCAGGGATGTTGGTGTTGGCAGCTTTCCCCCTGCACAGAGTGAGGGGCTGGACGTACTGCTTGGGGAATTCACTCAGTTTCTTAGAACGTCATTCTTCAGCTTAAAAACTTGTCCCTTCTTGTCTGAAAGGCCCCACACCTGGAGGCTGCAAACACAAAAGATGCAGAAAAATCCTGAAAACTCAGAAATAGCAGGTTTTGCAGCATTAGGAACAGTCAACTCTTAAATAATGGGCAATCACATAAAGGTATAGAAAATGTAACAGCTGAGTAGATCCATGAAGGGTCTCACCTCTTAGCACAATAGCAGGAGAGCTCAGCTCTACCCAGACCTGGCTGCAGATGCTATCAGCAGCGTTCAGCTGTGCTGTGCAGAAATGGAAAATATTTTAGTGGTGAGTTAACCAGGAGGCATATCCTGATCCAGCTTTGTCACAATAGCAGATCGCTGTGGGCACTTATCAGAGTTGCTCTCACTGTGGAATTTTAACTCGGGAGCAACCTTTTTCTCTTCCTTCACAAAGAGGGTTTCTCTTTGTTCTTTGTGAAAAACAGGAGACTATTTGTCTGTTTTCCTTGGATAATATTATTAAGGAAGATAATGCTTGAGAAGGAAACAGCAGCTCAATGCTCATCGAGCACATTCTGTTTTCTTGGTTGGTTGCAGATACAGATCCTTCTGTCTCAGGTCTTGGTTTGTTCTGAATTGTCTTCCTCTCTGTTTCACATGACTTGTGGATTAAACTGGAATAAAAAACTCCAAACAATTGATTTACTTAGAGAAAGCAGAGGCTTCCTCTGTCTCAATTTATTTTTAAACGTCAGGGCTGGGGTAGGGGGAAGGTGTCTGCAGAAGAGGGTGAAAGAAGGAGCTGAGAGAGGATTTACAGCACCAAGGTACCACTCCCTGTTCTGTTTCAGCCCACGCTTTAAATTCTTTCAATGGAACAAAGACAAGCTTTTTTTTTTCTTTTTTTTTTAGCCTAAGGTGAATCATGTTTGGAAAAATTTAGTTATACTAAAGAAAATAATAGAATTTAAGCCCTAATGTTTTTGGAGCTGCTGTTGGTGAGCTAATAGCCATAGCCTGTTTATAATGTAATTGCATAGCTCTCTAAATTACAGCAGACTTCTTCATTAAAAAAGGAGGAGAAAAAAGTAAATCCCTAAAGCCATGTCTGCATAACTGTAGCTCAGCAATGAAAGCTTCATTTATTTAAACTTCTTCTTTTTACGTAATTGTGGATGGTTGACTGGAAGGAAGCCAAGTCCAAACAGAGTGTAGCTGGTGCTGTTACTCCCAGCTGAATCTGTAAGTGACCTGAAACTGTTCTGCATTTTGCAACTGTTCTGAGGGCTCTGTGATACTGATACCTCTGCAAGTCAAGGATGCAATGATGTAAATGTCACCATCATTAACTCTTCCATTACTGACTTTGGAAGTACTCATTGAGGAAATGCACTGCGTTGGGTGCAGGTGCACATCCCTGGGGTGATGTTGGTAACACTACTGGGAAGGGAAACAAGGAACATGAAGCTAATCTCCACTGCTAAATTCATGTTCATCAGATGAAAGATTAAGTTATCTCCTGGGCATTGAAATCTGCAACTCTTTGAGGCTGGAAAGTTGTACAGCAGCCACAGAAAATGCATGGGTAAATAACAATAATAATAATAATAACAATAATAATAATAAACCAAACCAAACAAACCAGCTGATGTAGATTAGCATCCTTTCCTAGTCACTACAGTAGTTGCTTTTGACGTTATTATTAAACAATCAAATACTGATTATGATTCTTTTTTGTATTTCAAAGTTGATGTTTTCTCAGTCTGCCCACACAGGCAGTGAAGATTGCTGTGCACGGTGCTCTGACTCTCTATCCCTCGCTCTCGGTGAGGGTCACAACAAAAGAGAACTTTGCACTGGATGTCCTGGCTTTCAGGGTCTTGTGATTGGCTCTTACTGCTTTCTCCTAAGGGATCTTGAAGCCAGAGCACAGAATGAATTCTTTCGGGCCTTCTTCAGATTGCCCAGGAAGGAGAAGCTGCATGAAGTTGTAGACTGTTCTCTCTGGACGCCGTTCAGTCGCTGTCACACGGCGGGGAGGATGTACACTTCAGACAGTTACATCTGTTTTGCCAGCAAAGAAAATGGCTGCTGCAATGTTATCATCCCACTTAGAGAGGTAGAGTTGTTTGTTTACTTCATTTCGGGTTCTTATCTGCCTGTTTCTGCCATAAGCATCCAGTGTCACTTGACTTATCTGCAAAGTATCGTTTGATGAAGAAGAGTAGGATGCTGGTGTGTGTTATGCCTCCAGGACTGTCATAAAGCTTACTCTGGGACTCATTAGGGCATGAGTTCCTAAAAGTACAGGTGACTCAATATGATCCTCAAAATGAAGTGTGGAGAGGTAATGCAGCAGGACAGAGCATTGCAAAAGCAGAGTCTTCTCAGTCCAAGACTCAGACAGGGCTCCCCTCTCAGCTCCACAGATGTGTCCATCCAGCTGTGTGTTGATGGAGACTTCACTGTGGACCCATTTTAAAAAGCATCCTTGCCTGGGATCAACGCTTAGAAGTGTTGAAACTCTCCCTCTGTAGACAAACTCTAGCAAACTTGTGAATACTTTGCAAAGCTGTAGAGCAGACAGAAAAGGGGCTGTTCTGGATCAGTGACAAGCTGCCAAATTTCCATGAAATCAGAGACTCAAGTGGAGGGAGAGCGCATGGGAAGGTGGTGGGAGTAGAAGAGGAGAAGGAAGCTGTCAGCAAACACCTGCCTGATCTGCTGTGGATACAAGGCTGTTATGATCTCTTAATTAAAGCTTTCCTTTCATCCTCAACTAATAACAGAGTAACATCCAAATGATATCCTAACTGTAGCAACTTACCTTCCACAGTTACAGAAATGAGAACAGTGTTGTATATACTTATTCAGAAACAACGGAACAACTGTTTCCCCATCTTCAAGAGTGTGACATTTCCACCTCCATCCCCTAGAATTTGATCAAGTTTATCCTTTAGTAAATCTTCTCTTAATCCTACTCCCCTCTCTTATCTTTCCTATCAGTCCACTCTCCAGACATGGGCCACAAAGTCCTTTAAAAACCAAAAAAAAAAAAGGAAAAAAAGTAATCTATCATAATTTTGGTGCCTGCTTTGAGCTTCTAAAGAGAGTGTGAAGAAGTGGTAGAATGTATCTAATCAAGGAAAACCAATATGAATAACCATGTTTAAAGCATGTCTGCATATGAATGCTGTGTTTGTACATTTTGGTACATGTAGAATATTTGATGATGTTTCTGTGGCTGTGGTGCATTATGTGTTTTCTGTAATGTTTCTGGCAAAGGTAATCAGTATAGAGAAGATGGAGGACACCAGCCTTCTCCCTAATCCCATCATTGTTAGCATAAGGAGCAAGACAGCCTTTCAGTTCATTGAGCTGAAGGAGCGGGATGCTTTGGTGGAGAACCTGCTGCAGAGGCTGAAAGCAGTGAACTCCAGCCACGCAGTGCACTCCAACAACTTGCAAAATAAGAACCAGGTACTCAGCTTCTGAGGCTATTTTGGGGTATGAATTCAACATGTTTATCCATAGGTCCCTTGTCCTGCCTTCCTTAGAGGGCTGATCTTACACCAGTGCTGCCTGATGCCTTCTTTAAAGACCTGCCTGACGGGATGGAGCACACCCACAGCATGGTTGTGATTGACACACTGTGGGGCACAGTGAATAAGGGCTGCCCTTCATGGAGACCTCAGCAATCTGGAGGAATGGTCTGATAGAGACCTCATAAAATTCAAGAAAAGCAAATGCAAAGCCTGGAAGAGTAACCCCATGCAACAGGAGGGGGCTGGGGGCTGGCTGGCTGGCGAGCAGCCATGTGGAAAAGGTGGAGGGATCATGGTGGACAGCAGATGGAGCATATAAAACAGCAGTACACTCTCACAGTGAAGAGGGCCAACAGCATATGGGGTTGTGCTAGCAGCACTGGAACCAGCAGGTCAAGGGTTGTTACTATTCCCTTTTATTTAGAACTTCTGAGGCTGATCAGGAGTACTGCGTCCAGTTTTGACTCTGCCCCACCACACAAGAAAAACATTGACAAACTGGAGTAAGTCTAGTGGAGGGCTAGAAGATGGTCAGGAGCTGGAGCACCTGCTTCATGAGAAGAGGCTGAGGGAGCATGGCTTGTTCAGCCTGTGTTCCACTAGCTAATAGGGAGTTACAGAGAAGATGGACCTAGGCTTTTCTTGGAGGTGCCAGCTGAAAGACAAGTAGCAACAGCCCCATGATGCAGCAAGGGAATATCTGAATAGATAAAAGAGAGAGATTTCCTCTCAAGGGTGGGCAGAGCTGGACCAGACTGCCCAGGGAGACTGTGGACTCCTCTTCCTTGGAAATGCTCAACTTGACTGGACACAGCTTTCAGCAACCTGGTCTGAGGGGCTGTTCTTTGAGCAGGGGATTGAAAAAGTTGGTCCCCTCCAAACTAAATTGTACTTGATTCTGTTTTTCAAATTCTAACCAAAGTCAAAACTTGTTTGGCAGCTTGTCATCAAGGACACTTAGAATTTACTAACAACTCCTGTGTTAAAGTAACAACCCTTTTCCTGACATACAATAGAATGATAATTTGTGTGAAGTCTTGAGTCAGGCTTTTCCTCCTGAAAGGTCTGAAAGGTTTTGATGCAAAAGGCAAAGGCTAATCCAGCTTTGTGTCTTGAAGACAGTTAAGGATGGTTACTGCTTTGATCCTGTGTTGCAGAACAGTCCTACCTTTGGATCCATGTGTGTGCTCAGGGATGGTGAACCTGCACATCTGGGAACAGAGGCTTCACAAGGCAAGGAGAGAAGTGAATGTGGAAAGGAGAACAGTTACTTGCTCAATGCAGAGGCACTAAGGTCAGACTTTCATCAGTCAGGAACGGCAGGCCTTGATTTTGGAAAGGTATGTAACATTTGGGGGAAGTTGTAGGAGTTTGGGGCCTGCCTTTTTTTTAAGCTAAGGTGACATTCAAACAGATACTCCTTTTTCATAACATGAACTCTCTGTTGGCTGGAGAAGTTAGACATGGGATAACAGCTTTTCTATTTGCGTGGAGTATTTTCTTCTCCACCACCTGCATTTTGTTCTGGTGAATATTTATAATTTTTCTTCCTGTGTTGTGAATTGTATATGCAAAATGAGGAAAGCTGTAGTCCTTTGAGCAGATTTCCCCTTTCCACTGGAAATGAAAATAACCTTGCGGAATTTAATACAGAAAATGCTGCTGTTTACCAGTTCTCACATACACATGATTTGTTCTTTTAAAATACACCTTCTTGTTCCCAGTCTAGGGAGCAAATCAAGGAGAGCCTGTGGGCTGACCACTTTGTAGAATATGGCAGAACCGTGTGCATGTTTCGCACAGAGAAGATCAGAAAACTTGTTGCTATGGGAATCCCTGAATCTTTAAGAGGCAAACTCTGGCTGCTCTTCTCAGGTGAGCACGCTTAGACGCGTTGGCTGTAGGCACCATCTGGTTCTGAACATGGCAAAACATTTAGGCAAGAAATCTCCCAAGGGCAATTAAATGTCGCTTATGTGGAGCTTCTGATACTGCTTACAGAATAGAGATGATCTGATCTGAGCTAATAATTGCAAGAAAGATCCTAGGTAGGTCTGTAAAAATTTCATCTCAGGATAATATGACATGATGTGCAGAAGAACTGAAGTAACATTTTTTTCTTCTGTGTAATTTAAATTAAAATTGACATCATGCTTTCATAAAATAATGTTCATCTTCAAGCAACAATTAGATTGTAGGATAAATATTGATTTAACCCTAGACAAATTGAATTATTGCAAAATAATGACGACTTGAAGTCAGCAGTCCTTCTTCAGCTTCTTAATGAGTGTTTGCAGGGGTAATAGAAACTAGAGATGGAAAAAACAACCCATTTCATCCACATATCTGGCGGAGCCAGAATGTGCCGATCTTCTGCTGGCCACTTCCCTGACTAGGAAGGATATTATCATTAATGGGAAACACATCAGCCAAATCCCTCCCTCTGGTCTTAGATCACATGCAAGAGATCCAAGGTGGACCACCACTGGAGGAATGAACAGACTAATGTATTCACTTATGACACATGATGTAGCAAAGAAGGGAGCAAGTTAATTCCAAAACCAGGCTATGGGGGAAGGAAGGACCCAGGCGATCAGTCAAGTCCCAATCATATAGTAAGTGCCAGGAGAAAGCCTCATAATTCCTCTCATGTCTCAGTCTTGTCCTGACATTACTGAGAACTCTTCTTACTGTGGAGAATCATAGAATCATAGGGGTTGGAAGGGACCTCGAAAGATCATCTAGTCCAACCCCCCTGCCAGAGCAGGGTCACCTAGAGTACATCACACAGGAAGGCGTCCAGGCGGGTTTTGAATGACTCCAGTGCAGGAGACTCCACAACCTCTCTGGTGAGCCTGTGTGAGTCAGGGAGCCCTTTCAGTAACCAGAACCCTCACACAGCATGTGCATTGTACAAGCAGACCTCCCAGCCCCACTGCAAGCAGAGACAGCTCTTATAGGGATGGCTTCTTGCCCCACCCCCAAGTTAATGTGGCAGGTGGGGGCACCTGGTGGTGATCTCCTCATCAGTTCCTACCCAAGGCTGGCCAGACCCTGTGTGAAAACCCGTCAGGAGGGGCTTTCTTGCCTGGTTGTGGACATCATCCATATGCCAACCCTCATTCAGGGATGGGGGTTTAACCCCAGCACTTCAGCCTACAATGTAATAAGTTTAGTCTATAATCCAGTATATGACGTGTTCAGACATTTGTAGAAGCTGTCGCTTCATGTGGAGTTTTTCGTCCTCGGAGGGTGTGAACAGCACCAAGCACGTATCTCCCAGTAATAAATCTGGCTGGGAAGATGGCTGCTCACTGTCGATCCTGAGGTGTTTTGGATGACGCTGTGTCAGGCAAGCTTGGCTGCTCTTATTTTCACTAAGCTTACCGTCGCCCTAACGCGCTCGTGCCTCCCTCTGCCCCCTGCCCGCGGCGCGGCCTGCAGACGCCGTGACGGACCTGGCCTCGCACCCCGGCTACTACGTGCGTCTGGTGGAGGCGTCCATGGGCAAGTGCTGCATGGCGACGGAGGAGATCGAGCGGGACCTGCACCGCTCGCTGCCCGAGCACCCCGCCTTCCAGAGCGAGACCGGCATCGCCGCCCTCAGGAGGGTGCTCACGGCCTACGCCCACAGGAACCCCAAAATTGGCTACTGCCAGGTGACTGGTGCCCCGCGGGATGACGGGCGGTGCTGCTTCCCCTCTTCCGCTCTCCTGATCCTTCCCTTGGGAGTGGTTTTAGTGGTGGTTTGGTAAATAAAGTCCTTTTAGTTATGAAGACGTTGCTGCTTCCCCTCTTCCGCTCTCCTGATCCTTCTCTTGGGAGTGGTTTTAGTGGTGGTTTGGTAAATAAAGTCCTTTTAGTTATGAAGACGTAATTTTAGATGTTAAGAATCATTTACTCTGGAAAATAAGTGCATAAGCTTGACAAAAGGCTCTGGCTTAACAAAAGTATTCCCTCAGCATTTTGCAAACTTCATTTAGGGTTAAGGAAGGGGGGGAAAGTGTTTCTGATGCTTCTCTCAGTCCAAAAGTGCCTTTCTTACACAGTTCTGGGAGGCAGTGCAAAGTAAACTGGCTTGCACAGATAAGATTCACATAGAGCACTGGAGCAGAGGTTTAATGCACTTAAGAAGAGGAGAAGAGGTTAATTCTGCCCCTTTCTTCCAAAACTGATGACAAATTATGAAAGTACTTTGCCTAACTGCCCAGATAGAATAACTTTATTTTCTGTGCAGCTCTCTGAATTTTCATTAACTTCAGACCATTCCAGATACAAGAAAGGGTGAAAAGTAGCCCCAGTTTTTGACTCTGTTACCTACTTTGTATCTAGGCAAATCCAATACTGTGCTTTTCTATATTGTTTCCTATTGCTCTTAGGAAAAGCAGCATACATAAGGCTAAAAATCTCGTTATGCCTTTGGGTTGCAGTTGTGTATTTGCTGTCTTTCTGGTTGTTTACGTCACATTAGGTTACCTTTCTTTCTTTAAAAATAGCCACAATTTAGCTTTGGTTAGTAGGCTTTGCTGTTACTAACAAATCCCATTTTCTTCTTTGCCCTTGCAAGTCTATGAATATTTTGACCTCCGTGTTGCTGTTGTATGCAAAAGAGGAAGAAGCCTTTTGGCTGCTGGTTGCTGTGTGTGAGCGAATGCTGCCAGATTACTTCAACCACCGAGTGATAGGTGAGTTCCTGTCTCTCTTCTTGCTAACTGGGAAGGATTAAATTCCAAATGGAACTGGGGTGAGTAAAATGCTCAAGGTCTTCTGAGGTCCAGATCCCATGGGAGAGGTGGTCCATGACTTGTGCAGTGTGCAGGGGCAGCAGTGGTGGCTGCTCAGGTTCCAGCTAGGGTTGGTTTTGGTTTAAAGGGTTTGAACTGCAAGAACTATAAATACATGCTCAACTTTACAGCATCTCTTGGGTTTTTTTTCCTGTTGAACAGAAGGCGGTGGCACTTTTGCCTGTTAGGTGAAAATAGAACTTGTATATCTTGCTTAGTAGCATTCAGTATTAGAGACTTGAGCTGTTTAAGATGAACCTAAGAAAGATCTACTAGTGTAGCTATTTCTGGTCTGCCCTGCCCGCATTGCCTGGCTTCTGGAGTATTTCAGGCTTGCATCTGAACTGGCCCTTTGTAATGAGGGCTGATACAAACCCTTCTGAACATGAGATGCTGCCTTAAGAAAAAGCCTGGTCCCTCTGCAGTGCGTGCTGCATGTGCTGCTTCTTGTTCTTTGCAGTGCAACTATTTTTAAGACCATTGTGCAGGCACCTGCTTAATGCACAGAAAGAGAGAGGCTGAGCAGGTTGATGTGGTAATTGTGGGTATGCACAAGAAAGAGTATTTGTTCTTTGCAGCCCCTTCCACCTCTTCTAGAAACGTTTGATAGCTTTTCCCTCTTTCAAGCTAAGTTTACTCTCTAGCTACAGTGTCTGCTGTTACACCATCACCATAGCAGAGGGAAGGATCAGGCTCACTTGTGAGGTGGTGGGGATAGGAGGAGATCCCTGGTGGCAGAGGTTCTGGGAGCTAGAAATGGTGTGGGCACTCTTGTGCTGTCTGGGGAGCAGGAGGAGACATCGGAAGTTCTCCAGTGTTTTGCTTGGAGGGTGGGACTGTCATCCCTCCCTCCTGATACTCTGCTGCTGCACAGTTCTTGTCTGTCACTGGACTGGCAGGCAAGGTAAGCTAAAGCAGAGTTATTCCAAAGTTAGCTGGATGCTTAAGGAGTTCTGTGGGGCTTTGATTTACATGTGTGTTTTTAGCTAGTGGATTGGGCACAGTGACTGTCCCACTTGCCAGAATTTTGTTTCTTGTCTCCAAACATGACTTTGAACTGCTATCTTGATGGCTTACTTCCATGTTAGTCTCTCTCCTTCCTTAATTAAAAAAATAATTTATCAGCTTTATCTGTCCTTGTGCATGTCTAGATATCATCAGCCTTCCTTGAGTTACTGATAACTTTGGTGCTTGCTGGGTTATTGCCCTTAAGTAGCATTCTCCACACACAAGCAAACTGGAGTTATTGCACTTGGCTGGCCATATCACTGCCTGAGTTGTACTTGATTTTGTTTTTTTTATCTTGCCTGTCACTCTATAGCTACAGCCTATATTGTTTGAGTGCTGATAGTCTTGATTAACCTGTCTCTCTGTTTTCCTGCCCTCTGTACCCAAAAGAAAGAGTACCATGACTGTAGCAGAGGTACTGCCATGGCTCACCACAGTGCAAAGAGCCAGGGACTTCAGCTCACAAGTTCCCCTGCTCCCCCTAGTCGAAGAGCAGCAGTGTAGTTTTGCAGCATGGTTGCTTCACTGAGCAGTTAATTCTGTGGCTTTGATTTATCCTGGATCTTAGTGTGCCCAAATCAGTGCTACTGATCTTCTCTAGCCTGCCTCTCCTCTGGTTCCTGTTGCTTGAGTTAGTGTTCTTTGCTTCACATTTCACTTGACCTTCTTTTTGATTTGCAACCAGCTCTTATCTAAACTTTGTATTGTTTCTTCCTGTGTAACTCTTCCAAGGCTCAACTTTTTCCTCTTTGTCCACAGTGCCAACACTGTTGTCCAGATTTTGATCTCTCTATAACTTTGGTGATCCCTGACCTTGGTACCCATCAATGTGCTTTTCCTCTTTAGCATTAGCCAGTAATGTACTGTCAAAACAGCTACTGAATTGATGACCTTGGTTATAACAGGCCTTCTTCTTTTTAAAACTATATTTATTTATTTACTTATTTTATAATGTAGGCATTTCAGTCCTACTTAACCTTTTTACTTTTATCACATGACCATTTCCATCCTTCCTCAGAAATCTACCTGCTTGACTTTCGTCAGTGTCAACACTTAATTATAATATCACCTTCTGTAAAAGATCTCAGCAGCATTGCACATTTATTTTAAACCTCTGCTTTTGCCAGTCTTTGCTGTGCTGCCTCTGAGCCTAGAATGACCTTTTTATATGTGTGTGCCTATTTGTCTCTGGCTTCCTTCAAACACCCCCTAAACCAGCTGCATTATTTTGGTCTATGTTAACTGACTATTAAACTGTTTGTGTTAAGCTTGTTAAAAGAAAAATAAACAAAAACCTGCTTTCTGTTGAGTAACTCCAGTCTGTTTTCTCCTCTGTTTTCTTTACCCTTCTTATTTATGACCATCTGATGTGAGAAGGCTATCTCTTCAAAGCAAAGCATCATGCTTGATGTATTTCACAAAAGCACTTTGCATGTCCCTGGGCACTTATTTTTTATCTGTGGTGCTGTAATGTTTGTTCAGCCACCAGCAGAAGCTCTTTGTGGCTTGATGTGAAAAGTTCTAAGACAGAGAAATGTCACAGCTGTTCTGTTGGCTTTTTTTTTTTTATTATGATTTTGATGCAAAGCCAAAAGATGCTGGCTCTCTGCCACAAATTGTCCAGGTTATATTCTGCTTTTGGACAACAGAAGTTTTGAGTGCTAAGGGTATATATGTCTCAGGAATTTCATAGCAAATAAAACTGTCTCCATAGCAAATAAAAGTGTCTTAATATTGGCATAATATGGACTATGAGAAATGAAATAATCTGAAAGACAAAATACTTGAAAAACTAACTGCATTTTACATTCAAGAACATTTTTAACTACTAGAGTCTTTGGTTAAAGCTCCTGATGTGGCAGACCTGGTTTGTAGACACAGGCCACTTCAATGATATAAAACTGTACTGATTCTGCAATAGCTGCTGACAAAGCAGGACTGAGCTAGTAGCTGAAACAGAGCCTAGATATGCTGCTTTTGAAAAGACTGCTTGGGGTAGTTAGGAAAGCTTGTACCTGGGCATTGAAGAAATATTTTTTCTTAAAATACATATATATATATATACACACACGCACGTAAGTAGATATTTATGTATGCACATGTATTTATGTGTAAATCTTTTTCTGCCTGCTTAGTGTGTGTAGCTATATCTGGATTTTCATCTGACATTTTCTTAGCTAGAATGAAAGCTCTGCTGCCCGCTTGCTTGAGTGCATACTCTGGAGAGGAGCGTGTACTGTCTTATTTTCATTGCATAGATCCCAAGTCGAGTGCTAAAATGCTTTAAGATTGCTTTTGCTAGTGCTTAATTACTATGTGCTCTTTTAACCAAACCCAACTGCTGCTGTTACTATTTCATTGCACTGTAAAGGCTCTTAGCAGAACCAACACAGTCTTTTTGCAAAAAGTTGTACAGTAAGGGTTATGGACATGAGGGTTGGGGCTCAGGTCACAGTAGGAGGATAATGGGATTTTTTGTTGTAGATGTGTGTGTATCTTGTCAGTTTAGAGTAAAAGAAAGTCTTACAGTTGTAAATTGACAGCGATCATGAGCTTTAAAGAATAATTTTCCTGCATCAGTCCTGGCTAATACTGTTTCTTTGTCACTTGCAGGTGCTCAGGTAGACCAGTCGGTGTTTGAGGAGCTTATAAAGGAGCAGCTTCCAGAGCTGGCTGAACATATGAAGGATCTGACAGCGTTAGCTTCCATCTCTCTTTCCTGGTTCCTTACCCTTTTCCTTAGCATCATGCCCCTGGAGAGTGCTGTGAATGTTGTGGACTGCTTCTTCTACGACGGGATCAAAGCCATTTTCCAGCTGGGCTTGGCCATACTGGAAGCCAACGCCGTGGATCTGTGTAACAGCAAGGACGATGGGCAAGCCCTGATGATCCTGAGCAGGTACGGCCACGCAGCAGTGCTCCTTCCATCACAGACAGTCCTGCCGTAAAACAGAGGCATTTGGGTGCTGTTGTGATACCAACAGGGCTCTGTAGGCACCAGTGGGACCCTCCGTGCTGCCTTGCTGCTGCTTTCACAGCCTCTGCCTTAAACAATGGGCTTTGCACCTCAGAGGAGTAGATGTCCTGTGAGACTTCCTGGCAGCGCTGAGACACGCATCCACTGCGTCAGCGTGCAGTATGTACTGCTGCTCCTCGTGCCTTCCCTAGAGTGATGGGCTTCCTGCTCCAGACTTCAAGGAGACAGAAGTTTTCTTTCTTGGGCAGCATTTAGTCATTTAGCTGGCTTGCCGTTCTTTGGATGAGTTAATCATAAAGGTATTTTTGCAAAGCCAAGCAGCCTGAAAAACAATTTATTTCTAAGTCTGAGCCATAAGACTTGTTTACTTATTTATATTGAGAAAAGCAGAGTGCAGAGTAATCCATGTTGCTTATATTTCTTCCCTTCAGGTTTTTAGAGCATGTGAAAAATGAGGAAAGCCCTCTGCCACCTATTGGTAATCACCACGCGTTCTTCAGCGACGACCAGGAAGCCTCTCCAGTGACTGAAATTGCTAACCTGATTCATGACTCCTATGAGGTAAGATACTGCTTCTCTGGGTCTGCTGGTCAGTTAAGCTAGAACGTTTAAAAAGAAGGTGGTTAAATTCCACATGGATCTTTTGAAAATTAATACATGTCTTTAGAGATTCCTTGACTAAGCGCTCAAATGCACAAGGGGAGAGGTGTAGTACAAATACCCAGTTACAGACTGGGTATACTTTTTCTTCAAGGACTCCCAGTACTTTAAAATTTTTATTTCTAGTAAATGAGCAATACATGTTTCATAAAATGCTATAAAAATAACAGACTTCTGTTTCTCTGTGGTAGAAATTTGGAGACCACTCTGTGGCACAGATAGAGCACATGCGCTACAAACACCGGATCCGTGTCCTGCAGAGCCACGAAGACACAACCAAGCAAAATGTGGTGAGTGGAGTATTGTTTCAACTGAGGTAGCCTAACATCTCCACCCTGGGGGCAGATGGCTTTTGTTTTTCAAAAGGCACCACCAGACCTTGAAAAACCATTAACTGACTGCAGAAAGCTCTTTCCTGGGATGCTGATGGGTTTAGTTTTTCTTTTGCAGCCATGTGCATTATTTTCTACAGTGGTTATAATGTTAAGAACAACTGCAGGAGCATCCAGCCCAGTGCCTTGTCTCTGACCATGGCCCTGGGCAGATGTCTGGGGAAGAGTTTGAGAGGGAGCTGATGTGATCCTTCCCTGACCTCCTGTGGCCTGTAGCTTAGGGACTTCCTGTGTTTGTTTCTAATAGCCTTTGGGGGATTTATTTTTTCACGAATCTGCCCAACCGCTGAACGTAAAGAAGAGGGGAAAATGGCAAAGGTTTTTCAGTACTGTGGCTTTCAGTTGTACGACATCAATAGGACAACTGCAGGACTCGTTGGCTTGAGTCAGTGATGACAGGAAAAAAGATAGTCACTAACATGTTTTTTTGTTATTTTTCAGCTCCGAGTTGTCATCCCAGATGTTTCGATTCTTCCAGAAGATTTAGAGGAATTGTATGACTTGTTCAAGGTGGGTCTCCCTGAAATGTAGGGTATGCACCTTTTTGAGGCTTCTGGGCCTAACTTCCAGCTGTCGCTTTGCAGAGCTGTCTCAGGCCTCCTGTCCTCTTACTGTTCAGGTGGGATCTTGTCATTTTGTCCTTCCTGTGGTTGCCCAGTTGTTAAAGAACTGATCCTTCAAAGGAAAATCGATTCAGAATTTCCTTTCTAACTTGCTGTTTGGAAATGGTCCATGAGAAATTAGGTTCTGGTAACTTCACATGCAGAATAAATTAAATCATAAGTAGCTGCTCACTGGGAGCTCTGCAGTACTTGTAAGTCTTGATCCCTTAATACTCTTTAAAGGAAAACTCTGTTTTGCTTGGGGGAAGACAACCCCACAAACTTGTGTCCTTGCTATTTGTTCCAAATTTTCTAATAGTTTTTCTTTTAGAACTGAAAGCAATTTTTACTAAAGTTCTTTTCTGTCAAGCTGATGTTTGAAAGAAATATTTTAGAAGTTATTTGGAGACAGGGACATCTAAGTTTATCCAACTATACTTGGTTTAGAGGTCCAAGCATGTAATTATTGCCCTTAATGGACCATTTGTTTTGTGTATTGTTCATAGCCATAAATAGTAGGTACTGAGAATATGGCTCTGGTGTGTTCTTAGTGTTATGTAGCCGTGGGGCTAAGAGCAGCTGTATCATCCTTCCACTAGTGGCTGTCAGATGATGCTGCTGGTGCTTGCTCTGCAGCACTTCCCTCCTGTTCCTTGCTGCTCAGTTTTGGAGCTTGGTCTGGCTTGCACTCCTCCCCTTCCCTCGTTTTGTTTCTTGGTGCTGGTTCCTTTTTCATTAGCTCCCTTGCTCCCCTGGGACAGCTCATTTTGTTAGGACACTGTTTTGCATGAGCCTGTCCCTAAGGGAAGGCCAAGAAGGCCAGTATACAAATTAAGAGGCCTGAGAGAGAATAAATGAGCAGGTCAAGCCCGTGTAACGCTTGCCCTGGATTTCCTCTGATCCTTTGTACTCCTGGATTTCCTCTGATCCTTTGTACTCCTGGCTGGTTAAGAGACATCCTGGGCCAGATGCGGCCAGTAGAGTTTCAGTAGCTTGCAGTGAATTTCTTCTAAGAATCTGCCCAGTCTCCCTTCAGGTGTGTTAACTGTCCACTGGAAATGGTGAGAGCCCCTGGCTGCTCCAGCTGAAGACTCCCACTTTGCTGTTCTGGCAGAGAGGGCCTGGGTGTGGCCATAGCACCTCACGCAAAGGGTGTTCTGGGTGCTCCCAGCCCCCCTGCACTGGGGAGCGCTCTCTGGCGCCCACTGCAGTGCCCCCTCATTTCTCAGCCCCCCTGCACTGGGGAGCGCTCTCTGTCACCCACCGCAGTGCCCCCTCATTTCTCAGCCCCCATGGACTGGGGAGTGCTCTCTGTCACCCACCGCAGTGCCCCCTCATTTCTCAGCCCCCATGGACTGGGGAGTGCTCTCTGTCACCCACCGCAGTGCCCCCTCATTTCTCAGCCCCCATGGACTGGGGAGTGCTCTCTGTCACCCACCGCAGTGCCCCCTCATTTCTCAGCCCCCATGGACTGGGGAGTGCTCTCTGTCACCCACCGCAGTGCCCCCTCATTCGCAGCCCCCCTGCACTGGGGAGTGCGCTCTGTCACCCACCGCAGTGCCCCCTCGTTTCCCAGCCCCCCTGGACTGGGGAGGGCTCTCTGGGGAGTGCCCTCTGGCGCCCGCGGCAGCGCCCCCTCTCGTTTCTCGCAGAGGGAGCATTTAATCCGGTGTTACTGGGAGGTGACGAGCCCGGTGGCGGAGCGGCACGACCCCAGCCGGCCCTACGCCGCGCAGGACCGCATCGACGCCCCCCCAGCCTGTACCGGCTGCTCTCGCCCTGGACCTGCGGGGAGCACACCGACCTGCTGGCCCACAGGACCTTCCGCCTCCTGGACGAGAACATGGACCGGCTGGTGGAGTTCAAGGGCTTCGCCGGCTGCTTAGG
>NW_008621507.1:0-964 GCF_000691845.1 Merops nubicus | reverse complement strand
CACCTAAAAGGAGTGTAAAAATACCGTCAAAAGCGTAAAACCGTGTAAAGCGCCTGAATAACCGTGAAAAACGGTGTAAAACCGCGTAAAATGAGAGGAAAACCAGCATGAAGTTATGTAAAATGGGGGAAAATAACACATAAAGCAGTATAAAATCTATGAAAAAATATGTAAAACGGTGTAAACCCAGTGAAAAAGGGTGTAAATGCAGTGAAAAAGGGTGTAAACCAGTATAGCCACCTGAAACCAATGTAACAACACCATAAAACCTGTGCAAAACCCCTTAAAAAAACATGTAAACCAGTATAAAACCTGTGTAAAACCGTATAAAACCACGTAAAATTCAGTATAAAAAGTTGAAGCCTGTATAATACCATGTAAAATTCAGTAGAAAAAGTTGAAGCCTGTGTAAATACAGTGAAAAAAGTGTGAAAAGCGGTGTAAAACCAGAGAAAAAGTGTCTAAAAGTATAAAATCAGTAAGAAAAAAAATGTGTAAACCAGTAAAATCACTTAAAATGAGTGTAAAAACACTCTACCAGTATAAAAAGCAGTGAAAAACTGTAAATCAGTGTAAAACTAGTGTAAAAACACCATAAAACCAGCCCATAAAACGGACCTGGAAGTGTCACAGCTACCGAAACTCACCCTCAGCCCCTTCCCTGTTGCTCTCAGAGGCCTCAACGCCAATTTTTTAGTATTTTTTTTGCCTTGTTAATATTCATCAGCCGTTCAGAAGAGGGCAGAGGGGTGGGACGGGGCACAGCTGGGGGGTTTCACACCCTTGGCAAGGGAGGGTTGGTACCACAGGAGCCGCTCCTCGTTTTATCTCCATTTTGCTGCAATAATTTGTGTTTATATTTTACAAGAATTGGGAAAATTCCTGCTTGGGAGAGGGTAAAAAATTCCCAAATCCAAACCTCGGCTGCTTGCTTGGCGAGGCCAGAACCCAGGAGGAGGCCCCT
>NW_008621506.1:0-1633 GCF_000691845.1 Merops nubicus | reverse complement strand
GGAGAGTTGCGCCTCTCCCCAAAAATGGACTTTGACCTCGCGCCGCTCTCCGGCGGACCCCGAATTACATATTTTTGTCACAGATCAGATCCTAACGCACGTCGGCACAGCGTCTAATTTATGAACTCATCAGCCTAATTTCATTATTTAATCATGCGCCCAGCAATCGTGTTTCCTTAAGAAAGGACTGACCTATTTTTGGCTGGAGATAAACGATCATGTTAACAGATGTTAATCTTGTAATCTGTTTTTCCTGTAAGCACTTCGCGTACCCGCGTTTCAGACATTAAAAAAAATAATAATAATTTTTTAAAAATCTTTCCCAAACGACTTGACGTCACGATTCGGTTCTCATTAAAAAAAAAAAAAAAAAACCCTCGTAATGGTTTCAAAGACATTAAATCTTTTTCACTTTATAAATGCTGATTTGTTCTGCCTCAACTCCCACAGGCTTTTATTTGCATTTCAAATTCCACAGGTTACACCAGTCGCCTTTTCAGAAAATGTAAACCAACAATAAGGCAGCAAATGGGGGCGAGGGAGGAGAACCCTGCATCTGGATTAAATAAAGACCAGAATTAATGTTTAGAAAGGAGTCTGAGCAAAATGTTATTTGCACGCCCAGTGCCCGAGCGGCTCCGTATCTATAGGGGTAACGTAAAGGATAAGCTGTGAGCATACACAATGCGCATTCCCCAGAAGATCCCTGTCTGCTGCTGCGAGCTTATTAACGCTCCTAATAAATGATGCTGACTCCAAACCGACACTTTTCGGCTTAAAACACAGGGTTTGTCTCCAGCAGTTAATTGCAGAGGTTAGCTGGTTTGAGGGGAAAAACAACGGCCGGCTGTCATGCTCCACACGCCTCCCCACACGTACTGCCGATTTTAGCACCCCACCTCGTTCTCTTATAGCAAAGTTTACCCATCCAAACTTTCCTCAACTTGCCCAAGTATTTAATTCGCATTAGGATCGCGACTAGGCGCTATGCTAATTATCGCCGAAGATAGTAGCGGGGGGGGAGGGAGGGAGGGACGGACTTGGAGGAGGAAAGCTTTTATAGCACAAAATGTCTGGAACTGCATTTTTTCTATTCTTCTTTTCTCCTTCTCTCTCCTTCACCCCTTTCTCTCGCTTCCACCCTCCCCTTTTATTTTTTTAACATATCCATGAAACTCCCTGCTTCTCTCCCCACCCCACCCGCATCAAATGGGCTATTTTCCTCTTCTGGAAATAATCGCTAAGGAGACATTGTCCTTCGAGCCCTTCTCGCTGTCTATATGTGAATAATTGTTTTCCCTGCCCGCCCACCCCCAACTTCCTTTGATAAACTGTGTACTTCTGTAACGGCGATCACGCAGCTATCGACTCGCCACGGAGCGGAGAGTGGCTAAAAAACAAGGGGACACACACACACATCCCCCCCCACACACACATCGGGCATTTCACGCACACGCCGAATCAATAGTACCAGGCAGGGGGGGTCAAAAACCACTTAATAATTTAAGTGGCTACTCCGGGCTCGAAGACCTATCACCCGCCGTCATTAGCCGAAGCATTTTACTTTAAAGTGAGGCAATTTGTTCTTTGTTTCTTAATGGATTAATATCGCAGTCCGCTCCCCCCTCCACCC
>NW_008621505.1:0-2990 GCF_000691845.1 Merops nubicus | reverse complement strand
ACCCTCACCCCAAAGAAGTTTCTCCTCCTGCTCAGGTGGCACCTCCTGGGTTCCAGTTGGTGCCCGTTGCCCCTTGTCCTGTCCCTGGGCACCACTGACCAGAGTCTGGCCCCAGCCTCTTGCCCCCCGGGGGCCCTTTAGCTCTTGCTCAGCACTGCTCAGATCCCCTCTGAGGCTTCTCTTCTCCAGCTCAGCAGCCCCAGGGCTCTCAGCCTGGCCTGGCACAGAGATGCTCCAGCCCCTCAGCATCTCCACAGCCTCTGCTGGACTCTCTCCAGTATCTCCTTGTTTCTCCTGAGCTGGGGAGCCCAGAGCTGGACCCAGTACTGCAGAGGTGGCCTCCCTAGGGCAGAGCAGAGTGGGAGGAGAACCTTCCTTGACCTGCTGCCCACATTCCTCTTCATGCAGCCCAGGAGACCATTCGTCTTCTTGGCCACGAGGGCCCATTGCTGGCTCATGATGGACTTGTCCTCCAGCACTCCCAGGTCCTTCTCTGTGGAGCTGCTCCCCAGCAGGTCCCCCCTCCCCTGTCCTGGTGCAGGGTTCTCTCCAGGGGCAGGACCTTTCCCTTGCCCTTGTTGAACTTCATGTTGTTCTCCTCTGCCCAACTCTCCAGCCTGTCCAGATCAAAGCAAAAGCTTCTCCTCCAGCAGCCAGCAGGGGTGTCCAGGCACACCCTGCACAAGCTCCCCTTCACCACTGCTCAATATCAGCAGCTTTTCACAAGAGAAGAGTTTTTTTGGGGGGATTGCTGCCACCGTTGCATTTCTCCCAGGGGCTGTGGCTGGGTAGCACAAAATCATCATCAGAGGATTCTGCTGTCTTTCCTGAAATCCATCCATGGGCAGGAGAAAACAAATGCTCCACGTGATGCTGATGCCACAGCCCTCTCTGGAAGCAGGGTGGGTTCCCCACGGTGGGAATGAGGGATCCTGGTGAGAGGGGCACAGCTTGGTCTGAGCAGAGAAGAGGAAGGGTGGAAGGGGGAGGACATCAGCTTTCCTGGGAGCACAGTGTGTTTCCCAGCCCTCCAGAAGAGCTCTGGAGAACAAGGGGGTGCTGTGGTCAGGTGGTCAGCATGTCATGATCTGCAGAGCAGCCTGGTTTGCTCAGACTGAGATGATGATGCCTTTAGCTTTGTTTTTTCCTCAAAGAAACAGTTTTCTAAGGTCTTTTGGGTGATAGCTCAGACCAAGAGAACATGAAAGCAGGGTTTGTCTTATTCCTTCAGAGGTTAAAAGCAGAAGGCTAAAACAAGAGCTGGGCTTGGTTAAAGAATAAATCCTGGCCCTTCCTTTGTGCAACTGCAAAATTGAAAGCTGTGTTTATTTAGATGCCTAAGCTGGGAACCAATGTTTGAATTTTTCCCAATAAATGGCTGACAAAACAGGAATTTTTTCACAGAAAGAAGCCTGGCACAGCACCAGGGTCACGAGACTGAGACTTTGAGGGTGCATCTTGCCCCTGGTCAGGAGCAGCCCACCAGCCAGGCAAAGCCCTGCCAGATAGCAGCTTCCATCCAAGGAGGTTTATGGCACACACGAGCTCCTCTGGGGATGCAAAGGCAGGAAGGTGTCCCTGGGATGGTTCTGCTGGTCACCTCCAGAGCCTAGTAATGGTGGAGAGGGCAGGGTGATGGATCCATACAGCACAGGCAGGCCAGCTGCCACAGGAGGCAGCTTTAGGAAGGTCTGGAGGATTTTTGTGTGTGTATTTTTACAGCTCGCTGTCCCACGGTGGGCTGGGTAAGGCTGAGGTAGCCACAGGCTGCAGGGCGTGCCAAGCTAAGACTGGAGGTCCTCTTCTGCAGAAGAGACATGGATCTTCCCAAAGAACCAGCCTCACAGAGAAGACTTTCTCCATCAACCCATCCCTCCCTCCCCACACGTGGAGCAACCAGCCCATCCCCAGAGCCTACAGAGCTCTGCCCACGCAAGGCACTTGGCGTCAGGGTGGGAGCAGCGTAGGAAGGAGCTTGTTTCCTTATATTTTTCATCATCCTGGAGAAGTCCCAGCTCCAACCAGTGCCCCTGGCAGCAGGACATTGCAGACACACCCCACCCCACCCCACCAAGCTGGCACAGAGAAGCCACCACCACGGAAGCGAAGCCACACTCACAGCGCCAGCCCCGCCGGGGAGGGGACACCCCCAGGGGCTCCCCCACCCCCTCCCTTGGAGGTGGCCAAGCAGATGGCATGGCTGTCACCCTCCTGTGAGGCTGGGCACAGGGCTGAGCACCCATCATCTCCCCGTGCCACCCGTGGAGGTGCCTGCAAGGAGCTGGAGGGGTAACACTCAAAACCAGCTTCTCCTGGGGGCGGGGTGGCAGCAGGGACAGGGAGCTGCACACAGCTCCAGGAAGAGCCCCGGGGTCAGCTGCTAAAATAAGGGGCTGAGGTTGCACCTTCTCAGGGACCACAGGAGAGCCCCGAGGAGCTCGCTTGCCCTGCTGGGCACAGAGATGTTTCCCATGAAGCAGATGAAGCCAGGCAGCCAGCACATGCCAGACACACCCATAGGGTCCCGCCCTTGTGAGAGGTTCACTCCAGAAGCCCCTTTCTCCAGAGCCAGCTGGGCAGCCCCAGGCTGAGGGCCCAAGTGACACTGGGACTCGTGCCACCTTATTTGGTCTCAGCAGCCGTGGGGGGACAATATGTGGCCACCTCTCTGTCTGTAACGGGTTTAAACCATCCTGGTTTTGATGCTTGCTCGGATTAGTTGCTCGACGCATTTCTACCTGCGTTCACTCTGAAGCCTACCGAGGGCAGAGCTTCAGCGACTGGCAATTCTACGCTCACTTTCTCCCTCAAAAGGGCGGATTTTGGGAGCTTGGGGGAAAGGCTGCGGGACCCACCCCCTCTCCGAGACACGCAGCAGGCGGGAGAGGAACACGGGAGAGGCCGAGGACAGACGCCAGACGGGGAAAAGCACAAGACGGGGGCAGGCGGGCGCCGGGGCACAGGCACGACGACGGGGCGGGTCAGACCGA
>NW_008621504.1:0-235 GCF_000691845.1 Merops nubicus | reverse complement strand
ACTGCAGCACCTCCCAGTCCTGTCCAAGCCGTGCCAGCCCGTGCTGGTGCCTTGCCCTGTGTGGAGATAGGAGAGCAAACACAGCTCCAGGACTGTAGGTCAGTGCTGGCAGCCAGCTCCAGCTGGGCACCACGGGTGGAGGAGCCCCCAGAAAGCGTGGCAGCAGGGCTGTGTCCATGTGGGACCTGCCCATGGCTGGTGGGGGGCTGGGGGCCAGCCCGGCCGCGCCCCGGGC
>NW_008621503.1:0-28377 GCF_000691845.1 Merops nubicus | reverse complement strand
CGTGTGTAATACGAGCGGCGAGCTCCTCGGGTTTATTTCCCGCGGCGGTGAATTATTTGTTTCTTCTGTAATTTTCAACCTAGAGCTGGTTTCTAGCTTTTTAGCTCGTGCTTTCTTTGAAGGATCTGAGTTTCCTACGTTGTTGCCAAAAGCTGCAGTGACTTTACTGAAAGAATGAACATGCGCCGCAGTGTTTTACTTGGGATGCTGAGCTATTTCTCCTCCAACTATTAATGATTGGCAATTCGTCTAGAAGGAGACAAAGACCCTTGGCTTTTGCATTTCCACGGTATTGTTCCCTGCCCACATTGTATCAGTCACAAGACGAACTATACCGTATTTTGTTTCATCTGATCACGTTGGCAATGCTACAGAAAGGGTCATTATAACTCTTAGGACAAACGTTTTTTTCTTGTGAATGCTGCCCTAAATTTCTGAAGATGCAATGGCACCATTTCCCAGTAAACAGCGATAAAATCATAATCTGTTGGAAGTCTCTGGAGAAAACTTGGAATTATGGTGGAAAGCGTGTGTTTTGGTGGGAGCTTGGATGGTTTTAGCTTGTAGGGATTTCCTGGAGCGTTTCTGTTGGAAAGTCTGGGTGCTGGGAGGCATGTTGTCCTTACTGGAGGTGTTGTCTTTGCTCTTTACATGTGTTATGGTCACATTTTGTTGTTTACATTTTTCGGTTATCTTATTAAGTTACTTTACTTTTGCTGCTTGATCTATGTGTACATGTCAAATATAGAGCTCCCAGTCTCTTCTGGCTTTGCCCCTGCTTTGGTAGCAGGGAAGTGCTGTGTGGGTTAGGCGGCTGTATGTCTGGGAAGGAAGAATCCAAAAAATAGTTTGCTAATGACCAGGAATTTGAATGCATATGGAAATATCTTCATTTGGTTATCAGTAGTTATGTTGACATCCCTCCATTACACAGGTATGAATGAGACAATTGGCAAGAACTTTGTTTTTATGGCAGATTCATTTTCCACATAGCAGCTGGGTTAGGATGTTTTCTGTTTCTCTTCCAGGATCTGAGTTTTACTTGATGGTGGTGAATTCTCCATAGGTGTAAGTCTTCTGGAAAGTCCAACCTAAGTTAGCACGTTTTATCCTGTGCAAACGAGTGTCTTTCTTGTTTGAAACATTTGTGGTCTTATGGAAAAAGAATAGGCAAAATGGTCAAAGTGATAGATTGCCTTTATTCCTTTTCTGCGTGGTCTCCAGAGCAGGTGATGCATGAAGTGTATACAAACTTACCAAATTAAACACCATATTGACATTTAAGTATTTCTCCCCCCTGCTTTCAAGCTTCTCAATGGATTCCTTGTGTTCTGACCAATATGCTGTAGGTATTAATACAGTGAGTGAGTCACAGGGAGAGGTGCTTAAATAATTTGTAAAAAAGTGAAAACTCTGTGTATGCTTGAGCAAATGGTATTTCCTTTGACTAAACCTCAGAAATAGGTGTATGCATTAATAAAGGGAATTAGGATATTTAAGTGAGGAATTCTTTGCTAGTATCTATCAGAGTAAAGCTGTGTTTTACTAGCCTTAGCCTTTTCTTCTTCCCTTTCCTGGAGTCTCCTGCAGACAATGGGATGTGGATGTTCACCAGACCTGCAATCACAGGCTGGTGTCAATGACCAAGAAGCATCACTAGTGAGGTTAGTGACTGTATTTAACTTCTGAACTTAACTTCACCTTGCAAGTCTCCTGTAAGCCTCCTGGGGTTTCAGTTCTGTTGCTGTTCAGAGAGGTCTGACCCCAGACCAGTCGTTATCAGTCTTGTGCTTGGGCTGGCTTTGAGCAATAGAAGTAAAACTGGAGATGTGTTAGACTCAAGGAGCCAGCATGTACAGCCAGCACTTCACAGTTAATACACGTTTGGTACATTTTCTTAAAAGATTCAAGGTCTTGAGGATTGAATTCCCACTTAGGGATTAAAAGTAGAGACATAAGACATTTTAACTTCTCCTTTAAGCCTGAGGGTGGTGAGACACTGGCCCAGGTTGCCCAGAGAAGTTGAGTGCCACATTCCTGGAAGCGTTCGGTGCCAGGTTGGATGGGGCTCTGAGCAACCTGCTCTAGCTGCAGATGTCCCTGCTGACTGCAGGGGGTTTGAACTGGATGGTCTTTAAAGTCCCTTCCAACCCAGCCCGTTCTCTGATAATGAAGGTATTTTACATGGGAAACGCCAGTGAGATAAATGCATGCTCCACTAGACACAGCATTTAATTGTGACAGTGCTAAGCAGGCAAATATTTATCTCTTTTAATATATTAAGCAAAGCTTCAATGTAATGCTTTGTTCATAATTCACTAAATGGGTTGTGTGCTACTATTTTTAAGGCCTAAATAAGGTGGTGCTGGAAATGACTTTGAGAATTCTGGTCTACTCCACTCAGCCCCAGGAAGGATAAATTGTGCTTACAGTATTATTAGAAGATGTTTGTCTAATCTGTTTGCTTAATCTGTTTTTTAAGGTACAGTCTTATGAGAAGTGGCGAGCTGACATAGCTGCTGCTGAAGGTTGAAGGCCTGACATTGGGCATGTGTTCTTACTGCTTCCTTCATGCCACCTCAGAGGCTTGTCAGGTGTCTGCCGATGCAGTCCACTAAACCAGCAGAACACTGCCACAAGCAGGAAGCGGGGTAGCTGCCTGCCATCTCTGAGTAAAATAGGCTTAGTGAGGTTTGTCAGAACTGATTTAAAGGAATGGATGGTGCCACTAGGCTCTGGAAACCTGTAAAAGCCTTGCCTACTGAGATTGTGTAACTTCTATTATTCTTAAGAATTTAACTGTTCTTAGTAGCACTTAACTGCTCTTGTCATGACAGTTCTTTCCTAATACTGAATTTAGAACTTCCTTCTGTTGTTTTAGACCTGTTACTATCTCCAGTAAATGCAGAGAGAAGCTTATTCCTTTTCTCTTTGCAGCTGTATGTGTGAATTGTTTCCCCATAGTCTATTTTTCTTCAATTTCAAAGTATTGACAACACTAGTGGTGAAAGTGTCATGGGTGACCTGAGGTAATTTGTGATACTTGTTGTTCAAGTCCAGTCAAGTGGAAAGCTGCTATTGTATGCATTTCTACAATTGCTTGAGTTAATAATTGTCTTTGAACATGAAATAACAGTGTCTAACAGTAGCATTTAAAATTTTTAAGAGCACTTGAATGGGTAACTGCTGAAATGACAATTCCACACTGCTGAGGTTGAATTTGGGTTCCCTGTGAAACCCAAGGGGATGTTAAGTAGTTCCTTGGACCGTATGTGTTGTTCGCTCCAAATGTCACAAAGCAGTGATTTTTAAATTGAAGCTGAGCTTTCAAGGAGTTTTGGATTCTTTGCCTCACCTGTTTTTTAGCTTGTGTTGTTAATAGTAGTAAAAAAGACTTTCTAAAACTGTACTTGCTTGGTGTGTGAATTCTTAGTCTGATTTTAAGTGAATAAGGGTTTATAAAGACAACCACTTCACAAACATAGCTGTGAGTATTTTGGACTGTGTCCTGTGTTGCACTCCTCCTCCCCAGTTGAATTGACATAATCATATCCCAAATCAGTAAGAAAACTTTGGCCTAACGTGCTGTTTTTGACTCATTTCTGTTCCTCTGCCTTGTAACCAGTTCTGCACTCTCCTCAGTGCCTCCAAAAATGGCTTTGGTAGTATCTAGTAGCAGTGTCTGGATAGAAGTCAAGATCTATGTTTGGCCTTTCTGTCCTTAAATGTTTGAAGCTGATGATGGTAAAGAAAAGCATCTCCTAAGGATGAAGTTTTGCTGTGCATCTAGTGTTACAAGACCTAGTTAGAGGTGTATTTTTATGGTCTGAACATAGGTATTGGTCTTTAATCCCATGGTTGCACCTTTTTGCTGAGAGAGGTGTTGGCATGACCTGTTTTTGCCTTGCAGCTGCTCATTTCTGCTCCTGCATTTTCCTCTTAGTTGTGTCAACTTATTTTTTTCTTTTGATCAGGTTATTTTTCAGCCCTGTCTGAGTCACGGTCGAGTTTCAGAAGTGGTGCCTGTTAGTAGGGAGGAAGCAGTATGGCACAGGGCTAGGCCGGGGGGGTGAGCAGTGGGGAGACAGAAGGAATGCCTTAGGTCAGCTTTGCTATCCGATGTGGAAACTTACCCGAAGTCCCTTTCCTTCCTCATCTGCTGTTTTTTCGTAACTTTTCTTCTTTGCCTTTCTAATCCTCTCCGTCAGTGTTTCTCAGGTGCTTGCTCTTTTATTAGCTCTCTCCTGCCCTTACCCAATCTCCGCTGCATGAATAATTAACAAGTTAAAATAATGACATAATTTTCATGCTGTGATTCCTAGCCTCTGGAATTAATTCTGTGTGTTGTTGCTATGCTTGCCATTCCCTTCATCTCCTATTTATTGTGTCTGGTTGCTGAGATTGCATCTATTCATGTGAGAGGCAGAGACTCACTGGCTCTGCATGCAGCACGGACAAGTTCTGTTTGGGGATTTTGTGTACTACAGTAATTTTATGTGGCAGTTCATTTTTAAAATGCTCTCTGAGTTTTATGACCAATTAACTTTTTTGTGTGTTGTAGTGTAAAGTAGCATTGGTGCTTTCATTCTGCCAAAAGTTCTAGCAGCTTATTTCATGGCCTATAATTGCCTATGTAAGATCTAAGCGGAATAATAGTTTAAAGTCCCCATTAATTAGATTGGCTTAAATCACCAGAAGGTAATTCTTCTTTGTCTGGGTTGTGTAAGAGTGTGTTTTGTTTTGTACTTTGTGTGAACCTCAATTTTTTGATGCTATCTTTAAAGGGAAATTGGTTTGAAAAGAGTGATTGTAGATGTGTGCCCCCTAAGTTGTGAAATATTGCATTTGAACCATGAAACAATTTTACAAGAAGTTGGCATTAGTGTATGAACTAATAATGTAGTGACATAATGCAAATAAAGGTGGTTGGAACCAGCAGTGTTTTGTATGGGATGTCTGTTTCAGCAGCGTTTTTCTATAGAACAAGCCCACATCTCTCCATTTCCTAAGTCTGTTTTGTTGGTTTGCTTGAGAAAAGCAGTGGTGTCCAAATGGGGTTAATTCTGGGTCAGTACAGTAACATGCTCAATTATGAATTAATAAAGTATCATAAAAATAATGTAATTTTCTGACATTCTGTTGTTCTACTGTTTTGGCATATGGAAAATAATGTGAGGGCATCTGCAGCTGAATCTTTGTTTCTTCAGTTCTTTTATTTTCCGCAAAGCCTGTGGGAGAAAAAAAGCCTTGGTGGTAGAATGGGGATTTGTTAGAACAGTTCTGTCACATCAGTGACCATTGGCTTATTGTTTACTTGTGTTTCCCTCATCACTTGGTATCTACAAAGTCATTTTCTAGCATAGAGGGTCTTAAATTCATGATTGTATTTCCAAGTCCTGCCAGGTCATGGTTTGCCTATATGAAATACCTTTTGGATTAGGATAGACCTGTTGTAGTTGCCTTTCTTTAAAGTTCCCCAGATCTGCCTGGAAATACTGAGTAATTTGGCAGCTGAAATGATTATTTTTTTTTCTTAGAAGTGTGAAGCCAAAGTAACTCGGTTGTCCTTTACTGTGTAAATTTTTATGAACACACGTCAGTACTTTCCACCTGTGAATTTGTACAGCTGGGTGTCAAAGATACAAATGAACATACTTCATGATACCATTAAAGGAATGTGGGGTAATCTTAGTTAGAATATCTGCTCCTTTTGTATGCAGGACTGAGGATGGACCCACTAAAACCTTGAGAAGTTGAATTTTAATCTCAGAAATCACCGTAAATAATGCATTCAGTGCACATAGTCCTTTGTGTGTATTCACAGCTAAATGGAGTGTTCAACTGTACTTCAGAAAATTTGTGTAAGCAGGTACAGACGCCTGGTGTGTGCACGCGTGTGCACCGAGGGTCTTGTGGGAAGTGTGTGCCTGGCACCAGGAACTGAACAGGAACTTCTCAAATTCCAGTGCCCTGTTACACACAGAAATCCTCGGAGGAAAACATGGAAGATTTCAGGTTTCATTAGATGTGAAGTTTTCCTTAGTTTGTTCTGATTATGTCATTAGCGAGTAACTGCAGTGTAAATAAGCACCCCATGTAATCTAGCCAGGCAGGCTGCCAAAGACAAAGTATTTTTTTAAGAAAATGCAGCTCTGGAAAACTGGATTTAAGGGTTAGTCAGGGAATTGTTTGTTTGTATGTTCGCATCCTAGGTGTATTGTAAGGAATTTGCAGCCAAATATTTTCTTTTCTTTCTGGTCGAAAATAAACTTGTGGCTGTTACCTCACCGTGCCCTCCTCCCTTCCCTACCCTGAGAGTTTTTTGTTTCTCTTACAGCAGTCTTAACTCCTAGTTTCCTCCTGCTTCCCCTCACTTTGTACACCTGTGATGCAGCAATCTGGTTTATTATCTTCCCAACCACACTCCCGCAATAATTATAATTAAAGAGATTCCTGGAGTCTTTTTATCATGAGGTAGAAGGCAAATTCTTTTCTCAGCTCCTAGTTGAGGAGCCAAAATTTGAAGCAGGTTCTTCTCTGCCTGCCTGAGAATCAGGAAGACTATGCTGCAAGGGAAATAATGAAGAAAGCTCTGCATGAGCAGAAGACTTTGCTATTTCTCCCGCTCCTTGCTGCCAGATGAGGGTTGTGGAGAGAGGCTGTTTCCTCTACCAGTATTGCTCGCTTTTAAAATTTTTTTTTTTTTCTTTTTCCATAGCAGACTTGGCCGAAGGCTACTCTGTCTGGTAAAACTCAGTACTTAATACATGCAAAGTACAACTTGTTGCCCACTTCAGGGCAAGGGTCAATTCTATCCTAGGGGGGAGGGGGGAAAAAAAAAAAAGGAAAAGACGCAGAAACCTATTCGAAGGCTGTGAGGGAAAAGGCTCTGTGGGAACCTTGAGATTTCAGTAGGTAGATGAGCTGTGGAACAGGAGAGGTTAGGCATCTTGTGCATAGCCTCTGTCTGTTCTCAGTTAGCTTCCAAATTGAGGTACCTATGGTGTTGGGATGCTGACAAGCAAGTGATTTCCTGAGGGACTCAGTTTTACATCTAGGTCAGAAAAAGTTAATGCTTTTACAAAAAGTACCCTGCTTTTTGATAGTGTGGTCTGTAGCAGAGGGACTGTCGTTGCCATGGTAGGAGTGACGCTGGGCTGTGTTATTTCTTGATTTATATTTCTGGCAAATACACTCCATGTTGTAGTTGAGTGCATGCTGAGGAGGTTTCACATTTAGTCAGGTGTGAACTCACACTTCCATTTGTTTTAAACATTTCAGTGATGTTCCCGTGCAACAGAAATCTCCTGAAATGTGTATAGTATGTGTGTGTGAGGTGGGGGTCTTGTCAGCAGTGCCCTGCCTTAGCTTCTCTTTTGAGATGGTAAAGGCCTTTAGCCAGTTTTGAAAAAGTCTGGAATGCTTAAATTTCCTTGATCATTATCTGTGGAATTTTAGACTTCAGATTTCAACAGCAGCAATAATTGAGCTTTCTGGTATCGGGCAAAGAAAAATCCATAGTTTCCTCTACAGCTGCAAACATGGTGTGAAATTGCTAAATAAGGAATGTTTTCTTTCGTGTTTGCACTTATGAGAGAGCTAGAGAGTAGTAACTATGGAGTTTTGTTCTCTCATTTTTTCATTTGTAAAGTCTGACCTGCATTTTCTTCAGCCTGGTGATAACAGGAATTCCTGTGCTTCTCACTGGGTTTGATCTATTTAATCAGCTTTTCTGAGCTTTTTTCATTTGGACAAAATGAATTGATTACATCTTTGTCCAGATAAAACATCTAGCATTTAGCTCACAAATTGGCAGAGGACGTGGCAGAACTTTATCTATTGCCTGAATTAAAAAAAAAAAAAAAAAAAGAAAAAAAAGAGTTTTTTTCACCTTGAGAATCCCATAACGTCCCAAATACTTCCAAAAAAATTGTCATTCACCCAGTTTTTTTTTTTTCCCTTCTCCTTTCTAGAAGGATTCTCTTCTGAATATAGCCACCCTGCTTCTATCTTTGTCACTTCAGATTATTGTGAGAATTTTGCAGCCTGCTGTAAAGGACGCCTGTAAGTTAAACCTGGCAGGCTGGTAGGGTGCCTCTAGCTGTGCGGAAAGTGCCGTTGCCAGAGCTTGATGTTCACGAAGGAGACACAGGAGTTGTGTAAAAAAAAAAATATACTGTATTCGAATGAAGGGAGAGTCCAGGGGCAGATCCCGGGAGGGGCTCTCAGGTTGGCCGGGGTCACAGCCCCCTTTTTATCCTCATTTCCCTGCTGCCAATTCCCCTCCTCCTTTCCCCACTGGCTGAGGCACTCGGGGTGTCCCGCGTCCGGCCTGTCCCCTTAACGTGGACCCCCCTTCACATCAGGCGTCACATGTGTCATTAGCTGCACTGTCTGCCTCCCTGGGAGGAGAAGTTACTATGGATGAGTTATGAAGCATGTGTACTAGTTCCTAAAGTTCAGAAGTTTAAGCTATCCAAACTTCTTGAGGTAGGTATCTGGTTTGCTTAGTTTCATTCAAGTCATCAGGTCCTTCTTGTTTGGTTCTTTTTGTATGTCAGGTGACCAGCCTGTCACCTTGGAGCACCAGTGATTCCATGTCTCCACTCTACATACTGTTCCCTCATCGTCCCTCATTGTGAAGACACACTCCTCAACATTTGTTTCTGTTCTGTCACAGGGGATGTGTTGGACCTCTACTCTGGGATCTGTAGTGAGTTCTAGGCTCCTTTGAGGAGGACAAAGGCTTCATCTCCCTGGGAGGTGCATTGTTTTTGCCAGTGTCCTCCAGCTTGAGTTGAGGACTGGAGGGATATCTTAATAGAACTCTTCAGTCTTAGTAAAAGGCTGTTGATTAAAATTCTTCACCTACCACCTTTTGATACAATAGACTGTAAGGGAAATAATCTGCTGTGCAGTACAACTCTAATCCATTTTCACAAGCTTTTTGGGAACGATGATTTCAGAGGCTTAGACAAGAAGTTACTATTCATAACTGGTCAACTATGTAGGAAAGACTTAAGACTAGTGAAGTTGAAGACCTTTTTTCTATATCCTTGAACTGTTGCTTTTGTATGAGAGCTTAGGGAGGAGCCTACATACTGAAGAATCTGTGGAAACCGAGTTAGGAGCTAGGATGTCAAATATTTCTCCTACACTGAATGTGGCACAGGGACTGGTTAGGGTGGGAGGAGACAAAGATTGGTAAATTAAAGATTACATTTTAATCTCATTTCTTAATACATGATACAGAAAGGTTCTGTTCCTGACATTCCTCACATTAAGATCACTCAAGTTAAGTACAATACTTTTTGGTATTTGTGTTACAAAAAATAGGAGAGTGATTTCTTTAAGTCTGCCTTGTTTGACACACTGTGATGCATTTAGTGCTTGGAGAGATGGTGGTTGATGATTCTCATTGATTTGAGCTGTAATTTTGATTACTATTGTTATTGAAACACAAATTCTTTTTCAGCTGGGAGTTTTAATGCCTACGGCCGTAGTTCCAAAGCACTTTGGGTGTTAAATGCAAGCAGAGTTGCCTGCTCAGTGATTGCTTTTAGCTGTGTCTCTTCACTCCTGCTCTTGTGCTGACACTTGCACTCCTCTGACCCTGCAGAAAGCCCTTTGCTTTTTGTAGCAGTCGTTTTCTGCTGATTTGGCTTTCCTTGGCTTTCTTGCAGGGCCTGAGGAGCGCTGGTGCAAGGGAAGGAGCAGGGACGTGCAGTCGGAGGCAGCAGAGCCTGCGGCAGCGCTGCCTCCCCTTGTTTAGCTGGAGAGACGTCCAGGACAGTTGACAACTGTGTGCAACTGTTTCACTTCCTCCCCAAACAAGAGTGGGCTGAATAATTCCCTGCCCTTATTCAAATTAACTGGTGCACTGTATTCTGCCATTTAATATTCTTGAGAAAATGTTTGCTCTGTGTCTGTTATGCTTTAGTATTCACATAACTTCAAAATCTGTAATTTCTTTTCTGTTAGGTGAGTCCATGCTCCTGTATTTCTCAGATGTTGGATAGATTTGGCTTGTTAAAAAGAACATTTTTAAAAGGGCTGTTGTTAACCTTGGAACAAATTAAGTCAAAAGAATCTGTATTTCTTTTTTAACAGTAAAACATCCACTTTGGGAATTTGGTTTAATAGACTTGTCCAAAATATGAAATTTTGGGTTTGTTTTTCTTCTGTGTTTGTTTGGACAGTACATTTAAAACTAATCTATAAATGAAAGGTTGCTTTCCTGTGAAACTGGAACTGTCTTTCCTTTCTGCATTTTTTTAAACTGAAAAGTAGCAATTTTTTTTTTTTTTTTTTTTTTTACAGTTTATAAATGAAATATGTCAGAACATAAGCATCACGCCTGTCTTTTGTCTTTGGAGAATTGCTTAGAATACTTCAAATGTTTGCTTGTGTGCATGGGGGTATGTGTGTGTGTATATGTATATATGGAAATAAATATATATAAAGAGAGAGAATATAATATGTAGAATATATATGAATATTTATGTAGATATATCTATATAGAATATATAGATATGATAGATTTATGTAGATATCTATATAGAATATATAAAGATAGATATTCTATAGATATATCTATGGAATATATCTCTATATCTATAGAATATAGGTGAATATCTGTATAGAATACAGATAGATATATATGGTAGCTGAGTAAGGATATGATGAGAACTGCATAGATTCAGAAAAGAGGAAAAAATCCTCAGTATTGATTGTACCATTTGCTACCACGTTGTCCTGTGTCCAGCAAGTCACAGGACAAGGTCACATCCTAAATATACCAATTTCTGGGCGATTCGTTACTTTCACTTGATTTTTGCAAGCAAGAAGTTGATACTTACTAGATTGTAAGCATGTACAGTAAGGTTTGAGAAGCATGTGGCCAGAATGAAAACAGATAAAAACACGTTAATTTGGTGTTGTAAGTGCTTCAGGATGATGTCAGGTAACTGTTTGGATATTATTTTTTTTATCCTTTCCTTCTTTGTTCCAGATTCCTGCATGTCTTAGGGCAAAGACAGTCATACCCTAATAGCTGCTCTCTGTGTTTTACTGACTTGCCAAGTCAAACAAATTTGGATTGACTGAGTCCATGTGTGTGCAGTTGTTCCACCACCCATTTCTGCTCGATTTAGGAGAGCACACAGTATGCCGATCCTGTTGATTGGCAGAATTATTTTGAATCCCAGCCTGAAGTGCATCCAGCTCTGTGGAGGTATTTGTGGGTAGGTTCACTAGGGGCCTGTGTGGAACCCAACCCCTGTCCCAGGAGAAGTGCCTTGAGGGAATTCAGATGCCCTATGCCAGTCTGCCCAGTGCAAGCAGCATGAGAACATTTCCAGGAGCCTTCAACACGCAGGAGATAAGATAGGCTGTATTGCTGCTGGATTTGCTGGATCATGCTAGAAGAGAAGAATCTGTGGCAGTAAATGTCTTGGCTTCCATTCTGTGTGTACTGGCAGTTGTGAGAGGAGAACTGATTGGTAGCAGATGATTGTTCTGCAGATGACGTAAAACATAAGGATGGAAAAAGCGGTATGCATGGACATCCTTTCTTAGTAGCTCTTCATGTTTGCTGTAGAAGACGTAAAGTAAAGGTCTTACCTGAAGCTTCCTTTGTAGTATTTGTTGAGGGCAAAGAACGAGGACTGACTAAAAACAGTGTGTGAGAGCTGGGCCACCAGTGCCTTTTGGGGCAAATAAAGGAGATGAATCTATTGCAAAAATATGGATTGTTATTATAGTAATATGTAATGAACTTTTAACAGATCTCTGCTTTTTATGAATTCCACTTTCATTGCTTTGGGGAAAAAGAATGAAGCAGCTCTGGCTGGGAGGAGAAAGCTGTGGGTTCCTAGGGCTTCCATGGACACCGAGGTTTGTGTGGTGTCATGTAGTAGCGTGTGCTTCCATCCCCGACACTCCTGCAGTGATATTCTGGGCTGGCTGTGGGCTGTGCTGCTCGTTCTCTGCAGGGGATGAAAGGAAGATCGTGCTGCAGAGAGTATGACAGTGCCTACACAAAGCAGAGAAGTCTCCAGTGAAGCAGTAGTTGCTGAGTTACGGTTTCCAATGTTGAGCTTGTTTCTCAGTCGCTTCTTCGGTGCCTCTGTATCGATTTCCCCACCCTGGCTGACAACACGTAGTGGCCGCTGGTGCTGCCACAGCAGCGAGACAGCTCATACTCTTCTCTTGCTGTGGTCTTCTAAGGCTTCCTTGGGGCCTCACAAGGATGTGAACTGCTTCATGGCCATCTGGTCAGTGGTATTGTCTCATAGATGATATAATTATCTGTGCTTCCAGCGTGGGCCCCTTATGCTGCTGCTTTCCTTTGCAGTTCCAGCAGATCCAGGACTGCTGCCTGCACACAGAGGTGATTAACGGGTTGCATTTGATGTGTGCCCAGCACATGATTCACCAGCAGTTTCAGTGACCCTGCCTCTGGACTGATAAAGGGTAGATTTAGATTAGATACTAGGAAGAAGTTCATCACTATGAGGGTGATGAGGTGCTGGAACAGGTTGCCCAGAGAAACTGTGGATGCTCCATCCCTGGACTTGTCCATGGCCAGGTTGGACAGGTCTCTGAGCAACTTCACCTAATGGGAGGTGTCCCTGCTGATGACAAGGGGATTGGAGCTGAATTACCTTTAAGGTCCCTTCCAACCCAAACCATTCTGTGATTCTGTGGTTGTTGGAAGTGCTCAGTGACTGGGGAAGAGAGGTAATTGTTAGCTGAAGTGCTGTTAACTTGAAAAAGGAAGGACACGGGGAAAGAGGATCCCGGTTTTGGAAATGAGCCTTGGTCTACTGAGCATTCGGATGGCAAATGTGGCTACTGTTTGTAGTTTCTATAGCTTATTTCTGAAACCCTACCCTTCCTTTGACTGCTGTGAGTCTTCTGAACGCCCAAGTTAGCTAGCTGAGAGGATAGCTTGAAATAGTTTATAAAAGGGGGCTGTGAAATGTGCTTTTGTCCTTAGTCCACAGTTTAGTGACTGGAAATGGCTTGGTAAAAGCACCAGAGCAGTCATACCCAGAGGACTAGCCAGGAAGCTACTAATGTGGATTAATTAGAACCATGACAAACTGATTTAATTCAAAGTCAGGTTTCATCCCATGAACAAACTGACCTGGCAAAAAGCCCTTAGATGCAGGGAGGGGAACTAGTATCCTGTCTTGTGCTTCTATAGGAGTTCCTATAGTGGTGTTTAAGAACTATTGATGCTTTGGGCTTGTCCTCTAAAAATGGCCATTTAAAAACGTTATGTGTGGCTTGACAAGCTTTGTAATGAAAAATTTTCTGGTTTGCTACTTTAAATTGTCCTGCAATCAAACGACTGCTCACTTGAAGACGATTAAGGAGTTTGAAGTTATTCTGAGAGCAGCTCGTGAGGCCGTAGGGTACAAATTAATTCTAATTAGCCGACGGTGGAATGTGTCATTAAGGTTTTTAAAATTTTCTGTTCTATAAGGTAGATATCCCAGCATGTTTCTCAAGATGTTCACTTCCACACACCATCACCTGGGGGGCTGTTTTTTAAATTGCCAGCCTGCTTTGCGATGTGTATCTCCAAAGCCAGCTGACAACTCCAGGCGTTTTAACATCTGCAGGGACCACGTTACATAAATGCGTTGGCACCAGTGTCAGTTCTTCCCACACATGCAGATGAAGCTGGGATGGCTCTGCTGGATCTTCTTAATCAGCTCTGTCCGGCCGCCGAGGCGATTTGTCTTCGGAAACGATGTCAGTTACTTAAGAGTTTGTGGTACCTCACGGGTTGGCAAGGCTGTAGGGGAAGGAAGAAAGTGTGGCTGTGAGAACCAGAGCAGGAAGGATGAGAGCTGAAAAAGCTGGTGATTAAGTTCCCTTCCAGAAGATGAGATCTACAGAATGTTTTCAGTATTGGCTCTTCCTGCAAACTGGGTTCAGGGTATGCAGATTAAGTGAAAAACAAATGTTGTTCTCTTCTGACATGAACTAGGCTGGGATTTGTTGGGGCTGTGTTGTTTTCTGTTTGGAAAAGCCAAACAACTGATTTTTTTGGGGTAACATTACCTGCCTTGGTATTTCTGGGAGTACAGGCACGGCTCTGTGTTGGCAGCCCAGAGAGCAGCACTCCAGGAGGTGTATCTGTACTGGCACACGTCAACAACTCCAGTTGCAACTTGAATATTTTATACTATCTTGGAGTTTCCAATTCACCTGAGCTGGTAAAACTGTTTCTATAAAAGTTAACTGTAGCACAGGTATGATACCTTCATTATAATTTGCATTTAATGTGATTTAAGTAATATGATTTTAAAAATGCTTTGTGTGCCACGGAAAATATAAATTATTTTCTGTCCTATTGGTATAATTCAGGTGCTGTAGGTGAAGCATCATCATTACAGCTATTGAAATACACAAGTTTTTTTGTGCCCAGGCTTTTATTCCTATCTGTGGAAGGCATTGAAGTTAAGAGAATGCACTTATTTTTAATCCAGCCTCTCTTTTTTTTTTTTCTCTAAGCTTTCATTTAAAGATTGTATGCTTTCAGTAATTCTTAATATTTCAAAGCAAATTCTCAGTGTTTCTGTAACAATTAACTTTGGTTAGTGCTTTTCTGTTGGTGGAAAAGGTGGAAGATAAAATCTTGTTTTAGTGGCTTAAAATTACAGACATTGTTAGATGTTGCATCATAAAACTGGTGGTTAATACTTACTTCATGTATTTTATGCTTTCTGAAATAGATTTTTTTTAGCCATTGTATTATAAGCAACTTATATTATTCTGATGGTATTTTGCCATGGGTTGGTGCTATTCCTGAAAGCAGTTCCTCGACAGGGGATTTCCAAGAGAGTCTGAGGATCTTCTCTTTGGGGGGTGGCTGAGGGACAGAAAGAGCCTTGCCAGTCAATGCCTGACTAGGTTTCCGTACTGTTACAAGGAACTTTTTGTGTGGGTTCATGATTTTGGTTCCATTAACAGGCAGACTGTTCTTTTACCAGCCCAATAAAGAACCTAATGGAGAATCATCATTGCACAGATCTAGAATCTGTCGTCCTTGATATCTTGGAGACCTTCATTGTGACATACAAATTAAGTTGTGGACTGTTGATATTCTGCAGGAATCCAGAGACAGGGGTGCAAGTTAAAAATAAAATCAATGGTATACCTGAGGAGGAATTTGTGGATTTAGAAGTCACCTAAATCAGATCCTGAAGACAGCTTTATCAGAATACTGAAGATGACTTCATCAATTTTGTTAAAGTTCAAACTGCATTTATATGTATTAGCCTTTTATATCAACAGATATAATAGGCCTGCTGCTTCACTAGTAGTATTTACAGAGTTGATATGCTATTTATTCTTGGCTATTTGGAAAGCTTAAGATACGAGTCTGTTTAAAGCTTGAGATCATGCATTATTTAGAGTTCGTTTATTTTGTTTCCTAATCTGATGATGCTTCAGTGTTTTTAGTGCTGGATAGTTTTTGGCAGCTTGCTTGTCAGTTTTGATCATAGGTACAAAAAAATGTGGCTCTAGAAAGACAGATTATTTTGGGGCAGGGAGGGAGGTAGTTTTTTCAGGAATGTGGATTGATGTCAGATATGCCAAGTGATTATTCGCAGAACTATTTTCATTTCAAGGGATGCCATTGGTATGTTGATTCGGTGTGATGGAGTTGACAAAAACTGCAGTTCAAAAAGAAAAGAGAAAAAACCCCAAAAGGTCTCTTACCTCCACTGAAATGATGCATGTTACCAATCAAGGAAATGAGTCACCTTGTAGTATTCTTACTACAAAATGGAGAAGGCTGATAGGAATCCGAGGAGCCTTCTGCACTTGTGTGGCAGGCTGTGACACACGCGGGTTTGGGGCACACGTGTGGGCTCTTCCCGTGCTCCTCACCTCAGCCAGTCTCAGGCAGACTCGGTGCCCAGAACGAGATTTGCTGCGTGTGACACCAGCCTCCTCTGAAGGACTTCCAGAGCCCTGGCAGTCCGGATGGATAAACGTGGGGAAGCTGGATGGGTTACCTTTTAAGAGCTTTGTTCAGACTGGTGCAGTTTGAAGATGTGCTGTGGCATATCCATGGGAATTGTCAGACGTGGTGTTTTTTGTTGGTGTTTTGTTTTGGTTTTGGCTTGACACTTTAAATTGAAAGAAAACAAAAGCCTGTGACTAAGAGTTTTCTTCCCTTATGGAACGCTGCATTTAGGAAATGTGCATTTGGATTGTCTGTGTGGTCTGTGTTGACATCCTTACATCGATGCTTTGTGAATGTTTAATTTTGTTGATGTTTTCCAGGAGACCTCTGCCTCCTTTAGTGCACAAAATGTAGCATTGTAACCATACCTCGTGTTCTTTGTCCAAGAAGAATGGAGGATTGTACTTATAAGGCAGTTAAATGCCACTCTTGAGGAAAAAAATACTCCTCCTGCTCCCATTTTGTTGTGGCTTATTAGTGCAGATAAGTAAATCAGGCTTTTCTGAGGTCATGGCTGTGCTGCTTGTTTAAGTGTTTGATGTGAGATCTTGGAGCCAAATTTGCCCTTCCTGTCTTCATCCCCTCTTCTCACACCCAGCAGAAGAAGAATCCCAGTCAGGGGGAGCTATGCTTACATCAGGGCTCTAATGTGATGAAAAATTGGAAGAATACGATTTTTGCATTCTTAAATGGGGTGCCCAGAATGACTTAAATGTGGGCTCTGGTCAGATTTTGCTGGGCAGGGGTTCTGAAGATGAGCACTTGTGAAGCACTCGGGTATTTTTGGTGAGTGCTCTGGAGAAGCCACTGAGAAAATTATTTCTGCCTGTTGAGTTTGAGCACTTGACAATGCATGAAGCCTATTGCCATGTCAGAACTTTTGTTTTTCTTTTTAAGTACAGACTTTATGGCTTAATTATGGGAGCAGTACCCTATGTGTATAAATTGACTCAGGAGATCTGTGGAAAATCAGCATGGAATCATAATCTTGGTCTATTAAAAAAAAAAGTACATGCTGTTAAGAGAATTTAGTTAAGATGCACCAATACTCTTTCTTTTTTTTTTTTTTTTCCCTGGTGTTGTGGTTTGAGGCTTGGAATGGGGGCGTGACCTTCCAGCGACTGGGAGGACCCCGGGTGGGGGTGAAACCATTGTATTCCCTCCCCTTCCCACACACACTCTGATAAGAGGCAGGGAGTGGTTTTTTGTTTCACTCCTGCCTTGGAGCTCAGAGAGGAAAGTTCTCCTTTCACTCCGTGGGACCCTGGAACCATTTCTGAGGGTTTTGTATATTTTATCTTTTGTATTATTCCCCTGATCTTTATATATATTATTTTCCTTACCCCCCTTTTTCGTTTTCTGTTCCTTGTTGAACAATATACTTCATTTTTTTAAAAAGTGTCTCTCTCTCTCTCTCTCGAGGGGGTGGGGGAGAGGCGAGTACATAGTTCTGTTCCGTGTGGGTCCTGCCCTGAACCCCTTTTTACACGGAACCAGGACACCTGGGGTGTGTGTATTAACATTAGGGACATCATAAGTATGGGTTATAAGCAGCTGACTGTTTACTAATGATTTATTGCCACAAATACCTTTGAGTTCAGGATATTTTGCAAAATAGTTTTATTTTTCATCTAGAAGGGATGCGTCTGAAACTTTCTTGAAAGAAATACAAATATTTCTATTAAGTAATTTGTCTTTCTCCAAGCAGCATAAAATCTTGGTGTTGAGAAGCAATTGGTCTGTTATTTTTCAGGATTTACAAAGCTTTTGCTCTTCAGAGTTCGGAAAGTGAATGACAGACTAAGAGCTTTTCACCAGGCTGATGGGTCAGCCCCAGGACCTGGGACCTTTCCTTCCCTGTTCTCCTGCACTGCTGTTTGGTGGGATATGAAGCAAAGGAGGGGACAGTAGGATAAGAGTGAGTTCTTTTGATACATGGAAAATTTGGTAAGAGGCATGAGGAACAACTTGTAATTTTGTGTAGGAAGCAGGAAAGAAAAGGTTGGGTTAATTGTAGTGGGGGTAGACTGATCATAACATGGGAAGGAAGGCTCTGCTCTGTATGTCACAGGTTGGCTCCCCATGTTCCTCCCAAAACCAGAGATCTTGAGCTAAGATCTGGGGTTGCATTTCGTCGTGTTTTGTTTTTTCCCTAGTAAGTCTGGGTGATTCCACTGTTCCCTTCAGAAGCAATGACATCCATATTCAGTAATTATTTTAAAGCAAAGAATTTTTTTTAGTGTTTTCTATTATTCTTTTGTTCTGCTCTTCAGTTCGACATGCTCCTCTCCATTTCCATAAGTCTTAAAATTCCTTCATAGGGTGAGAAAGGCTTTAATTATATTGAGGCTCGTCTTGTCTTCCATCATATCTGGAGGAGAAAGTGACAGCAGCTTCTCCTTTCCCTGTGTGCCTTCCCATCTGTAAACTCCCAGCTCAGCCTGAGCCCTTGGGAGCCTGGAATTATGCTGCAGTTGTGCAAGTTATGCCTCTATTTCTCATCCCTCAGTTTCCAAATGTGCTTCCGAGGTTGCTTACGTAGCTTAATTGCCTTGTCATTCTGCTTCTTTCCAAAAATCCCTCTGTAAAATTAGATGGCTACATTCACAAGGAAATTATGATCCAAGATACTGGACTTTCCCCTTGCTGCCCAAGTCATATAACATTAATGAAGTTAATTACATCTTGGTATTCTTAGTTTGGCGTGTACAGACAGCACAAATTTGGTACTGGAGTTAACCCTGCCACGAGCTGAAATGGCTCCTTACAGGTCAAGGGGGTGGTTTAGTGGCTCACAATTTGAAGCCAAACCCTGAGTCTGGTAATAAAAATCTGTGTGATTTCTGTATACCTGAAACGTTAAAGACTTTTGCACGTGCTAAGCTCAGCTACCGTTCGGGGTTCTCAGTTTTAACACTGGCTTGTGTGCAAACAGAGAGCGCTGCAAGCAGGTTAAACCCAAGACTTCAAGTAATAAATTCACCCAAAGTCGCTCGCTGTTGCCTTAATTAGATAGAGCTTCAAAGCCTGTGCGGAGATTTTTCCACTACAGCTTTTCATCACTTCCCGAAGTTCAGCATGCCCTATACAGATGCTTAATTTGTATGCTGGGCCCTGTGATAAAGCTATTTCTGTCGATGAGATTCCAAAATTATAGGCACTGATGTCAATGCAGATGAGGTTAGCCTAATTTGGTCAAGAGAGGGCTATGCCATGCAAAATCTTCTTTACATGGGCACATAAAGGACAGTGCCAAGACTGACAGGTGTCCAGTGGGTGGCAAGGAGCTTCAGAGATAAACATTCTTGTTGGTACTGCTACAATTCTTCTTTCTTTAAGAAACAATGTCAGAATTCTGTGGTGAATTTTCAGCATCCCTGTAGGAAAATGAAGAAAAAGGGAAATGGAACTTAATTTTACAAATGTAAATCTTTTAAATTCTGTTGAAATAACCTTTTTTCTATGCTAGATTTTGAAAATCGATTTCCATTGAATGTTAAAACTTGACAATGAAGGTGATGTCTTGTTACCCTTGAAAACGGAATTCAGAGTTATGCTGCTGTGAAATCCCTGCAAGAAAAATGACTCGAAAGTGGTCTTTAATTATAGGAGGTCTCAAAATGTAAATGCGGTAAAATGCAGACTCAGGTTGAAGAATAAATCTGTACAAGGATATTGCATTTTTGAGAAGGCTGTAGAAGGATATTAGTTCTATTTGAAGTCCCTGAACTTCTTTCTACTGGCTTTCCACTTATTTTCTATGTCAATGTGTCAGCTGTGAAGTGTATTAAAAAAATTTATTAATCTATTAATAGAACCCTTTCTTTGTACGCCCGCTTCCATACCTCCTTCCATGCTCCCTCTAACAGGGGATTGCAATCATATGGGTTTTTTTCCCTGGGGAATTTTTTTTATATTAGTTTTGAGCTTGTAATTCTTCTGTTTCTTTGTCAGCTACCTTGTTCTTAGTACTGATGTATTAAAGAAAAAAAAAAAAACAACCAAACCAAACAACTGCTGAAAAACAAGCCACAAAAAATAATATTAAAATAAAAACCCTTAAATCCCCCAAATTCCTTTTCTGTATCCAAGAAAAAATACCTTATGCTGACATCTCTAATTGAAAGCTGAACCTTTTTGCTGTGTTTTAATCTCCAATACAGTCTTTCCCAGTTTAACACCTGCAGACACAACCACAACAGTGCTGAAAAGCTCTCTGTGTTACTGGGTCAGCTTTAGCTGCAGTGGGCGAGATGCTGAAATAAGTAAATTAGGTTTTTGATGAAAAGTCTTGGGATTCATGGATTGCACTGACTATTAATGGAAGGCAGTAACTACATGTTTTACAAACCTGCACATGACTATAAAATATCAGTTTTGCATGAAAATACCTTTATTTAACTTCATTAGTGAGTTTATTTGAAATGTTGACTGTAAGAAGTTTGCTGGTGCTACAGATCAGAGAGGGAGAATTTGGAAGCACGTAAGACAGAGTTGTCTTGGTAGCTCAGTAAAATAAAAGGTGGGAGGTGGCAATAATCTGTTGGAGTCAGGAACAGGAGGAAAGGGGTTGGGATGGCCACCACTAAACAGTGGGGTTAGGAAGGTTGGGATTTTCAGCTCTCTGGCTCATTAGAGCCTGTCTAAGGTTAAGTCTTTCAGCTGAAGTTGGTCTGCTTAACCAGTTCAGTTGAAATTGGTCAGTTTAACCTTAATGGGCATAGGTTTAATGAGCTCTTTGGAAGATGCAGGGAAGACTCCAGGCAATTTTGGTTGCGGTGCATAAGCGAGTTCTGAAAGGAGTGTTGAGTGCAGATGAGTCTCCAGGTGAATTTTTTTCTTCACACAGTGTTGTCGCAGAAACTGTAACTCTGCTAATGGTGTGGTTGGTTTTTTTTTTTTTTTTTTTTTTTTTTTTTTTTTTTCCCCCTGTTTGTTTTAAAAAGCTTGAGATGTTAGATTTTTCAGGTGAAAGACGTTGCATATAGTTGGTGTTAACTTCTCTTAACCTATTTTGGATATTACTTGTGTTTTCTTAGTTCTGTACTTTGCTTTTTTGTGTAATGTTCAGGCCTGGCCAAGATGATCCTTCTTTGAATCTCTTTAATCTTTGTAAACTGTCATGACTACTTAAGTTAATTGCTGTTTTCATTTCTAATACCATGATATTGTAAATAAAATACTATGTTGATATGTGAATGTGGCAGCAGATGGTATAACCAGTTTTGGTGTTTGTCCTGTGTAGTCCTTCAGTTATTTTAATGGAAATGATCACAGGTTAGGAAAAGCTGTGCTTGATTTATTTCAAATGTTCTGTTGCCATCTCTGCTTAATTTATTAATATGAAACTTCCAGCTTTCCGCTTGAAATTTAATCTTCTTTGACAACGTAATATTTTTGTGTGGTGGCTTGCAAGGAACCAGAAGCAAAGATGATTTTATTACAGCATTTTTAATGTTTAACGTATTTTTTTTAGCTGTAGCATATAACTGTGCACTTAGGAAAGTGCTGGAATGTAGGGAGTTTTATATGTGGGAACTAAATTCTTTTTTTTAAATCTGAAAATGACAACTAAAATCCTTGCATAAATACCTGCTTATAGTAAAGGCAAACTGTGTTGCCTGGCGAGTCTCAATAGGTGTGAATATTTTAATTTTGTGTAAACGACTCCTTAAATACTTCCTACAAAGTGAATTGAAGTGTGTATGAAAGGGTTAAGAGTATCTTTTAGCGGTGCCAGAGTAAGGGAAACTTGGTAGTCAAGAACCAGGCAGGCAGATGTTTCTTAGGGGGCCAGCACTTAGGAGCCTAATAGAAGGTCTTCGATAAACACTGCTAGCTCACTTTAAAAGAAAACAAACAAAATAAAAAAACCCCAAACAAAACAAAACAAAACAAAAAACCCACAAAACCCCCAAAACTAAGAATAAATGTTGTTGGAGAAGCTTCTCCCCGAGTGGAAAAAAGCTTGAATTTAGAGCACAAGCTTCTTGTGTCCTTTGTGTCTTCTGTAGACAATTATGAATAATTAAGATGCAACTTCTGTGACTTAAATTTTTTCGATTTCCTTTCCTGGTGTTGTGATGTGTCAACAATTTTGTGATGTTGTTTGTCTGTGAGATTGTAACCTCCAGGTTTTTTATTTCGGTTTCCAGTTAAGTGTAAGACAGACAGTGAGCCAGTCTCACTGTTCAAAGGATGTGCTTTAGAAATAGGATGTAAATGTTTTCTTGCAACGTCTAAAACACTGGTAGCTTTTCTTGTCATGCAGCACTGTTCCTCTCTTCTCGCTTACATAGCCAGGCTACTTAGAAAATATGAAGTATGTGGGAATCAAAACTGCTCTTTATTTGCTTCCAATATACCGTTCACTCTTTAAAGGTGTGTTTAATAGTGAAATACAGGAACTCAGAGCAGCTAGAACTCAACTTACATCTCGCCTTCCGAACAGTGTGCCTTTAGCGAGTGATTGCAGTGGGGGGCATGATGGTGCTTTGTCTCCCAGCAATGGTAGGAGTTGAAAACAACAGGTTATAACTCTCCAGAATCACAGATGAAGACATGTGTATTGAGCTTGCAGACCGGTCCAGTTTCTTGCTGTGCCACAGACCTGCTGTAAATGGGCAGATGACAGTATCTGCAAACAGCTATGGACAGGTACAAGCCGATGTAGACCAGCCTTGCTAGAGCATCTATACGATCATGCTAGAATGATTCTCTGTCCAAGGTAATAAGCCTTGACAGTTGAAAAAAAAAAATTCCTAAATATCACATGAAAAATGTTTGTAGACTGTCATCTTCATAACTTCTTAATAATTTCTTTGTTTCTTTAAAGAGGATGTGGTAAAAGGAGAGTATAGTTTCTTGCCAACATCTCCTCTCTGGAGAAAAGCAGAAATTTAAGTTGTATTTTAACAAAGGGCTCTAAACAGAGCCCCAAAATGCAGTTTTAAGTAAGCAGCCCTAGAAAATGGATATCTGAAAAAATTCAGGAGTACTTTACTGTGGCCAAAGAAAGGGAGTTCTAGATACATTTTCATAAGAACAAGTGTGTTGTGGTACAAACTGGCACAGTGACAAGTTTAGGGATCCAGTTTAGATCCTTTAAATGCCTGTGTTCTTTGTGGAAACTCTGGAATTTACTATGCTGGGTAAAACAAATTACCACAAGATTAGCTCAACTTCATGATAAGACAGTATTCGAATTTCTACTGCAAAACCAGCATTTTAGAAAGAAGTAATGTGTTTTGAGGTGTTTAATCTATGCAAGGCAATAAAAAATGCTTTACTATCCACCCCTCAACCAAGACGAGCATTTTTGCCAAATTACTTTTTCACTGTTAACATGGCTATTTCTCTTAACCTGCATAAGCGTGACATCAAGCAGGTGAGATGGAATGTTAAAAACAGACATTGGAAAAGTGCAACATTTAATAACTTGCTCACTTTGGCAAAGATTTATGAGATTTGTTTACAAAATACAGAATTTTCGAAGTATTCCTCTTATCCCTTTTGGAAATGAGCTGCACATAGGATGATCCTGGTAGTTTCCTATGGCTGCGTAGGAGTAGCTGATGAAGGAGCAGTTCTTGGCTTCTTCTCATTCAGGTTGAATTCATTCTTTTCTGAAGAGGGTTCTTTCTTTTTCTACTTTATTGAAGACTGAAATGGAAGATTGCCAAAAAGGAAGTCTTTCAGGAAACTGATAAATTCTGCCTTCTGTATCTGTAGCTGTTGGCTTTGGAGGTTGATGTTCTGGAGTTCTAAGCCTCTGTTTAAGATCAACCAGCTTTTTGAGTTTTGTTGCAATAAGCTAGAGAGTAACGATTTAATACAGAGTAAAGAAGGTGAATTTTGCTAACCTGCTGTAATTTTTCATGTTTGCTTTTTGTTTACTAGCTGATACATAGCTTTATTAATAGCAGCTAGAATAGATGGAGTCTTGTACTAGTTGCGACATAGGCTAACATGGCAAGTGTTTTGATATGAAGCTGAATCAAAAGTAAAATGTTTAGGTTATGTTTTAAATTAAGACATAAACAGAAGTAGCATTTTTAAAAGTTGGTCACTCTGTATATGTTGTGAAATTCTGGAAGCTCTGTTCTCAGTATCTGTAAAAATAATGATGGATTTTCCTCTTTCTTCCTTGAGTGCAGTGTTTTGTGGTTGGGTTGGGCTGCAGCAGTAGCAACCCACGTGTGTTATAAGAATACTTCTCACAGATTACCATTTAATTATTCTTTGTGCGGGAAGTCTGCTGGAGAGAGAGATCACACACGATAGATAATGAAGGAGAAAAGTGATGAAAAGATGGAAATGAGTTGAGAGCTGTGGTGTTTTTCAGGACATGCTGATGAATTGGTAAATGATAGGCTTATTCCTCTGCTGTCTTTATGTGCTGTTAGTATGGTTAAGTCTGGTCCATAACAAGCCTAGAAATCCGTGTGCCACAAGGCACAGTCTTGTGCCTGTTCTGGAAGAGCAGTTTGAAGGGCAAACGAGGCTCCATGGAGATCTTGTTTCTGGGCCGGGTATACAGATGAATGAGTGTGAAATCAGGTCAGCCTGGAAGGCTGTGGAGATTAGCAACAGGCCTCAAAATTCTGCATAAAAACTTGTGTGGTGATGGAGATCTGCGAAGCTCTGCTGCATTTAAACAGGATCATCATAGGAGATCCAAGAATGTCTGAAATATGGTGCTGTTGCTTCCATGCTGGCTTTCCTGTAGGTGTTGCTGAAATGGTTTTTAGGCAGGGGATGTTTAAAGGCACATAAAGATACCATAGTTATTGGGGTTTGTAAAGCAACACTGAGCCATTCTTCAGGACTGCTGAAATGTATTAGAGAAAAAAAAAAAAAAAGATTGGAACAAGTGGGTGTTTAGAAATGCACCAGTAAAACTGGGAACCTGTATGTGGCACTCCAAAGAGCGGAGTACACTAATAGGAAATGACTGGTTTCCATGTGGAGCCTTGCAGATTTCCAGGAGCGCGTGTGGAAATAACGGGATCCTTGCCAATCGCAGTGGCATGTTAATGGGGAGCTGCTTGGAATCAGTAGGAGCTGGTCCCATGGGATGCCAGTTTCACAATGAGAACAAACGAGGATCTTTAGCATTTTCCTCAGTGAAATCTGTGTAACAACTGTTGCAAGACCCCTAGTGCTTTCTGCTGTATAGCTAATGAATTCTTGTCTTATAAGGAATTACACAACAAGGTTTACTCAGTGAATGAAAAAAATGAGAACATGCCTTTGACTGCTTAGCTGCACCTACAGCACCATGGAGCATTAAGTTAATATTGAAGTCTTTGGGAAGTTGGTTTCTTTGGAAATGTTAAGAGACAGTAATTGCACTCGTGCATTTGATCTGATGGTGAGAACAGAGGAACCTGACAATGACTTGTGTGCCATATTTCAGTGTTAAGGACTGGAAATGTTGCCTTACCAAACATGGTATCTTTCCATGCATTGAGAAAATGACGTTTAGAAAAACTGAAAAAGAATCTGCTAAAAAACAGGGAAGAGAAGAAGTAAGTAAATGAAACAGGCTTAGGAACTGTCATAATTTTTAAAAGGCAAAAAATGCAGTCTATGCTAGCTGCGCTTTCTGGTGTCCTCCTTCAGCTTAAGATGAAGCTGAGACTGAGGGTGATGTCCGCAGCCCAAGCATCACTGATGGCAGCCCCAGAACTCAGGCAGTAAAATAAATAGTACATTATCACAGAGGGAATTCAGTGATGTCTTATTTTTGTGGTCTTGTACCCTAGGGTTTACCATACTTGCTAATGACCTTGAATAATTTCTTGCATATACTTGTAAAGCATCATTTATTTTGCCTTCGCCTTAGGTTTGTTAGTGCAGTTACTCCAAGCAGTATTTTTCCCAAAAGAAGCACTTTAGCTTTGTTGATTTCTTATACAAGCCAGTGCACTTTTTGGTCTTCCTTTGTCACCAACTTTGGAATCCTATTTCTGAAACAGTCTTTCTGTTTCCAAGCCATAGTTAAAACAAATAATGCTGTAGTGGTGCTTAACAGATGGGCAAGTATTTTTATTTCTGTGTTCTGGTATTAAAATTATGCATGAGACAATTGTTTCAAGAAAAACTTTCAGTAAGAGGAGGCTAATTAATTAGACTGCTTGCTATTGTAAGACAAAAGAGGAAAGGGATATTACTTGGTACTACTGTTTTCTAAGATAGTGTGTTTTTGTTATGGGTAGAAGAAAGTCTTGCTCTGTGCACCTGGGGTAAGACCATGCCCAGACTCCATGAACATCTTCATGTGTTTTGAGACATGGAAATGGAGAAGATGGATCAGGGATTGGAAATAGTGGTGACAGAGAGAAATGCTTGACCTTTCAAAGAGTATAAAGCTATTTGTGTTAAGAGTTTTATTTAGAGGAGAGTTCAGTCTTGGAGCAAATCACAGAATTATTCTGGTTGGAAGAGACCTTTCAGATCATCAAGTCTAGCCATTAACCCAGCATTTCCAGGTCACCACTAAACCATGTCCCTCAGCACCACATCTCCATGGCTTAGAAGGCCCTCCAGGGATGGGGACTCCACCACTGCCCTGGGCAGCATGGGCCAGGCCTGGACAACCCAAACCACCTCATTGTCCCTGCTTATCATACTAATTTATTTGTTTTCCAGAGTGGTTTTGGTATGTGCTAAAAATGTTCCTTTCAAAAGAAACTGTTCACCTGTTTGTATGTGCAAAATGTACTCTAATCTTTGATATAAGCTATAGAGGTTGGACCAGTTACTGGTCTCTTTTGGCAGCTTCGAACCTTCTGTGGTAGGGTCCAGTTCAGGAAGCTTGACTAAATGTGGCCTGCAAAAAAAAAAACCTCCTGGGCTTCATATAGCGTAGGTGTGAAGACCTCGTGAGGCAGCAGCTGTGCTTTGATCTGCTCCAGTTGTGCCAAATTGCTCATGCAGCTATAGCCTGATGTCATTTATTGTGGGTTTGGGTTTTTGAAAATGACACCAGACTGGTGATGACTAATTGTCAGGGTGTCTTAGCCTTGTCAAGGGTTTGGCGATGGTTGTGTGTTTAACTCTACCTCTGTGACAGTTTGTATTTTGGGTAGAACTTGGCAGTCCTTTAGACCTAAATGGCTGCTGTATTTAAGTGAGGTACCAAAAGGTCTGACCGGAGTGTTCTCACCTATGGTTTTGATCTGACTGCTTTTCAGGGCCATGGGGAGGGCAGAGAGCAGAAAATGTTTGGAATGACGTGGTGCTGTAGGAGCCCACACCTGGTGCTGAGGTCATGACTGTAGCTTAAAAGCCAGCAGAAATATTGAGAATCTTATTTTAAAAGAGCCCTCTCCAGTTACTGAGTCTTCTCCTTCATTCAGTAGAGGTACGCTGTCGAGCTTGTCTCCTTTGCCTTGGGGCAGAAGGCAATCAATTTCTCAGTGCTAAAGTTACTCCTTTGGTAATCTGTGCTGGGTTTTGTATTTTGTGCACATACTGGAATTTGTAATATGATCTTCATATAATAAAAAATAATTACAGGAAGAGCAGAATCTTCATGTAATTTTCCTTTAAATTATTCAGATTCATAATTTAACTCCTCCATATCCCACATTCTATTCCTTTTTTTTCCTCTCTGTACTGCTTTTTTTTTTTCCTCAAAGGGTTTGAATTTTTTTTGTATTTCTGAAATGAAACATTGTTGTCAGCTTAATATGACAAAAATTAAAATGAATCTCAAAGCTGCATTAAGTTGATAGGACTGCTTGGCTGCATTGTCAGGGCTGTTAGTGGAAGTTCATCTGCTTTCCAACCCTGGAAAGTGCTGGGATGTGTGTGAGGGGGTTGAAGGCATGTTCAGCTCCCGGAGCAATAAATCAAGGAAACATTCGGGTTGAGGCAGGAGTGTGTGGCTGGAAAGGCAGCATTGAGGGGTGGCTTTAGTGGACAAAAGAAGAGGTTAGACAGCGGCGATTGGTTTTGATGATCCCACACATTCAGTACATTAACTTTCATTAATGTTATTTAAAGTAAGCTGCTATAAAAGCAACCTTGAGATACGTTTTGAAGTTTGGTTCATAACAGTTCTCCGGGTGGCAGAGATAAAATGAACTTGTGAATATCAGCTCGGGTGAAATCTGCTGCAAACGGGCTCTTCACGGCAGCGTCCTGAATTAGCTTCGGTGGCTTGAGTGCTGGAGTTTGATCTGTAGCTTAGCATGCTTGGCGGTATGACAACGTTATAAAAGCGCATAGTGGTGGGTTTTGATTTCCTTTAGCATGTCCGCGGGGTTTAGTGAGCTCTGACTCTTCGCTGTGTCTCCGGGGGTGAGAGCTGCGTGCGGAGCGCGGCGCTGGCGGCGGAGGCCGCGGAGCGGAGCGAATGGCCGGGCTGTCAGGTGACG
>NW_008621502.1:0-1069 GCF_000691845.1 Merops nubicus | reverse complement strand
CGGCCGGAGCGTTGGACGGGCGGGGGGACGGGCAGGGAGGGAGCGGGGCCGGGAGGTCCGGGAGGGGAGGACGGGAGGGGAACGGGGGGACAGAGGGAGATGGAGAGGTGGGGAGGTGGAGAGGTGGAAAGATGGAGGGATGGAGACATGGAGAGGTGGTTTTTTGGAGAGATGGAGAGGTGGAGAGGTGGAGAAGTGGAGAGATGGAGCATTGGAAAGGGGGTGAAAAGGAGAGATAGAGAAGTGGAGAGTTGGGGAAGTGGAAAAGTGGAAAGAAGGAGACATGGAGAGGTGGAGTGATGGAGACATGGAGAGGTGGAGAAGTGGAGAGAGAGATGGAGACATGGAGAGGTGGAAACAGAGAGGTGGAGAGATGGAGAGGTGGAAAGAGGATGAAGAGGACAGATGGAGAAGTGGAGAGATGAGGAGGTGAAAAGCTGGAAAGATGGAGACATGGAGAGGTGTAGTGATGGAGGGATGGAGACATGGGGAAGTGGAAAGAGGGTGGAAAGGAGAGATGTAGAAGTGGAGAGACAGGGAGGTGAAAAAGGAATGATAGAGACAAGAAGATTGAGTGGTGGAGTGATGGAGAGATGGAGATGTGGAGAGATGGAGAAATGGAGAGAGATGGAGAGGTGGAGGAATAGAGACATGGAGAGGTGGAGATGTGGAAAGAGGGAGACATGAAGCTGTAAAAACGTGGAGTGAAGAAGACAAGGAGAGGTGGAGAAATGGGAAGAGAAATGGAGAGATGGAGAGGTGGAGAGCTGTAGAAATGGAGAGGTGGAAAGTTGGAAAGGTGAAGAGGTGGAGATATGGAGAGGTGGACAGATGATATGGAGAGGTGGGAAGTGGAGACATGGAGATGTGGAGAGATGGAGAGACAGAGACAATGAGGTGGAGAGACAGAGACAATGAGGTGGAGAGAGGTGCCAGGCCCCGCCGTGTCATCTCCTTGTGCATCTCCTCCTCTCCACCTCTTTTCTCAGGCGTTTGCCTGGCGGTGGGACGAGCGGCCGGCGCTGGTGTGCAGCACAAAGGGGCGGGCTGGGGACAGGGACAGGCGCCG
>NW_008621501.1:0-1141 GCF_000691845.1 Merops nubicus | reverse complement strand
GGGGATCTGGGGGGGAAAACCCGACCCGCAGCCAGAGAGAAGAAGCGTCGGGGAAAAAGGGGAGGAGAGGTTGGAGTTGGGGGGGAGTGGAGACTTTGTGGGTTGAAAGGGGATGGGTTCCCTTCAAAATGGGGTGGATTCCTTTCAAAAGGGGTGGATTCCTTTCAAAAGGGGTGGATTCCTTTCAAAAAGGGTGGATTTCCTTCAAAATGAGGTGGATTTCCTTCAGGAGGAATGGATTTCCTTCAAAATGGGGTGGATTTCCTTCAAAATGGGGTGGATTTCCTTCAAAATGGGGTGGATTCCTTTCAAAAGGGGTGGATTCCCTTCAAAATGAGGTGGATTTCCTTCAAGAGGAATGGATTTCCTTCAAAATGGGGTGGATTTCCTTCAAAATGGGGTGGATTTCCTTCAAAATGGGGTGGATTTCCTTCAAAAGGGGATGGATTCTCCTCAAATGTGGATGAATTCCTCCAAATTGCAATTCACTCCCCTCAAAATGGAATGAATTCCCCTTAAATTGGGATGAATTTCCCTCAAAAGTGGGTGAATTCCCTCAAATCGGGATTAATTCCCCTTGAAAGTGGTTGAATTCCCTCAAAATGGGATGAATTCCCCTCAAATAGTGATTAATTCCCCTTCAAAAGTGGATGAATTCCATCAAAAATGGATTAATTCCTTCCAGATAGGGGTGGATTCCCCTCAAATTGCAATTAATTCCCCTCAAAATGGAATTAATTCCCCTCAAAAGTAGATTAATTCCTCTGAAAGGGGATGGATTCCCTCCAAAGGGGGATGGATTCCCCTCAGAGGTGGATGGGTTCTCTCCAAAAGTGGAAGAATTCCCTCCAAAATGCGAAGAATTCCCCTCAAAAGTGGATGAATTCCTCCAAATTGGGGTGATTTGCTCCAAAATAGGATGAATTCTCTCTGAACTAGGATCAATCCCCTCCAGACTGGGGTGAATTCCCCCTGAATTGGGCTGACTCCCCCCAATTTGGGACAGATGCCCTCCAAACTGGGACAAATCCCCCTTCACATTGGGCTGACTCCCCCCAAACTGGGCCATATCCTCTCCGAATTGGGCCGAGTGCCCCCGAGCAGGACAGAGGCCCCCCCTGACCCCCCCGGTGACACCCCT
>NW_008621500.1:11892-13241 GCF_000691845.1 Merops nubicus | reverse complement strand
AAACAAACCCCAAACCGGCTCATTGTGCCGTTTCCAAAGCGCTTTTCACGGCCAGCTCCTGCCTCCTGGTGGGATTGCCACGCTGGGTTCGTCACCATCATCATCCTCCCCCCTCCTCGCAACAGCCTGTCCGAGCCCCTGCTCGTGCAAACGGCTTAAAATATGAAGCAAAATTAAGTGGGGTCTCCCTCAAAGGGGGGTCTCCATCAAAGGGGGGTCTCCAGCCTTATTTTATCATCTTTAGCTGGTTTTTAAGCCTCCCCATCACTCAGACCCCGGAGGGTTGTGAGTTACCTGCTCTGCTCCTTCTGGGATGAGCCATTCCAGGGGAAAAAAAAAAACACCAGTTGAGATCAGAGGTGGAAAAGCCCCAAGGAGGGGAGGAAAGTGAGTGAGAGCAGCTGGCACAGCGTGCAGTGGGACAAGGGCAGTCCTGGGGGGCTGTTCACTCAGAGGGCAGCAGCAGTGGAATCCGGCTTCTCCCCTGGCACTGCTGGAGAAAAAGCTCCAGGGGTTTTGTGGCAGGAGATGGGAGAGGAGGAAAGGGTGAGAACCCTTGGAGGGATGTCCCAGAGGGGCCGTGACGTGCCTGAGTGGTAATTTTGGGGTGCTCACATCAACAGGGAGCTGCTGAGGCAAAGAGATGCAAATGACCATGTAGAGAGGGCCACTAACCCCTCCATGCCCACCCTTGCCAGGGCACCTCAGTCCTCCCAAAAGGACCTTGCCACTTAGCCAGCTGCTGCTCAGGTGGATTGAAATGGCCAGGTACAGCGGGCCACTGACCCCTCCATGCCCACCCTTGCCAGGGCACCTCAGTCCTCCCAAAAGGACCTTGCCACTTAGCCAGCTGCTGCTCACGTGAACCCAAGGGTCTCTCCCCAAAGGGGGGTTATTTGGGGGAGTAACAGCCCCCCAGCTCTGCCCAGGCAGTGGCACAGACCCTGTGACAGGGAGGGGAGGCTGGAAACCCCCCCCAGTGCCAGTCCTGGTCCTAATTATCCCTGCTCCAGCATCACCCCAACCCAGAGCAGAGCCCCTGTATGTGCTTCTCTATCACAAGTAACCCCCATGGGCAAGAAGCCAACCCAGAAAGTCCTGGAGGACCAGCAGCAACAGCCAGGCATGCTCAGCTACCCACAAGGAGCAAGAACCAGACTTGGCTGGACCATCAGGCTTGGATCAGCACCAGTGTGGCCAGCAGGACCAGGGCAGGGGTCATCCCCCTAGTCTTGGCACAAGGGAGGCTACCCCTTGAATCCCGGGGTCAGTTTTGGGCCCCTCACTCCAAGAAGGACCTTGAGGGGCTGGAGCATGGCCAGAGAAGCGCAACAAAGCTGCTGGGGACG
>NW_008621500.1:7929-11637 GCF_000691845.1 Merops nubicus | reverse complement strand
TGGGTGGAGTCCCCACCCCTGGAGGGGTTTCCAAGCCGTGGAGATGTGGGGTGAGGGACACGGGTTAGTAGTGCCCAAAACAATTCTACAGTTCTATAACCAGCACCTTCCCCCCTCCAGGAGATGCTCCATGAACAGCAAACTAACTGAACCCAGAGGGGACCAACACGGAGGGATCTGCAGCATCCCCAGCAGAACCTGGCCAAGCCCAGCTGCAGCCACACATGGGCACCCTTGGGAGAGAGTCAAAACCCTCTGTGGGGCTCTTCAAACCCTTTCAAGCCACTCAGGAGTGAGGGAGATGCACACATCACCCCTGCCAAGGAGCATCCTCCTCGGGAGGGCTGAGAAGGTGCCAGTTAGCACAGAACTGCTCCACACCCATCCATCCCCACGTGAGGGGGTGCTGCCCCGCCCCCCCCCCCCCTCCAAGTCCACAGGGGAAATGGCACGTTGGTGACACAAACTTTGAGCTCAGCAGAAACCCAAGAGCATTACTAATTGACTGTCTGCTGAGAGGGATGATGATAATTAAGTCAGACTCCAGAATTTGCAAGAGACATGGAAAAAGCACATCCCAGCCCCCCAGGCTGGACGTGGCACAGTGGTGAGGGGTTTGCTGCTTGGCTTCTCACCTGGGTGCCCAATCTTGACAGGACAACTGACAGGTCATGTTTTTGCCTCTCTCCCTTCCACTGTTGACCTGGGAATGCCAGAGCTGTGCCAGCACCCACGTTCCTGGCACCCAACCAAACCCCACCCCCAGCAGCAGGGGGGGAGATGGGCGATTCTCTGCCTGCTCCACCCATGTCAGTAACTCACAGCCCTCCCCAGGAATGATTCACCTGAATGAGGAAAGGAGAGGCCCCAAGGTGCTGGGAGAACATCCTCCCTGTGACTCTGCCCTGGGGCAGCACCTCGGCTGGAAGCAGCCAAGGGCCAGGGCAGCCCATCTACACCAAGGGTCACGTTGGGTTATCAGCCTCCTGCATCCATGGGAGATGCTTGAGACTCCCCAGGCAGCTTGTGGAAACCTCACCATGGTGGATCTGACCAGTGCAGACCTCAGTGCTTATCAATATTTAAAGGGATATCAATATCCAAAGGGATACCAATAGCTAAAGGTCACAAGGCTGGGGCCAGACTCTGTCAGTGGTGCCCAGCAACAGGACAAGGGGTTTTTCCCCAGGAGGTCCCACCTGAGCAGGAGAAGAAAATTCTCTGCTGTGAGGGTGGCCGAGCCTGGAGCAGCTGCCCAGAGAGGCTGTGGAGTCTCCTGCTCTGGAGAGATTCCAAACCTACCTGGACACCACCCTGGTGACCCTGCTGGAGCAGGGGGGTTGGATGAGATGATCTCCAGACATCCCACCCAACCCCACCATGCTGGGATCCTGTGGTACCCCCCAAAAACACCCTCCTAGGAGACCAACCCCTCTCCCTAACTCCACCCTGAGACGAGACCCATCTCCCTCCACTCTCCACACCTCCAGCACCCACCTCGGAGCCCCTGAGCACCCCAATTCCCAGTGGTGGACATCCACCACGCTGCAGACAGAGGCTCTGGGGGTGGCTGTGTCTGTCACACACGATGAGTGGCCTATTTTCCTTCCCCCATGACAACCGTAGGCGGGCATGGGGAGAGAGCCAAGCTCACATCTGCCAGGGCTGGCTCTCCAGCACCAGGAGAGAAGCAGAGAGGAGGAATCCCTGCTGAGCTGAGCACCAGCCCCACCTACTCAGCAGCTACAAGGGGAAGAGTGTCTTTTGTGGAAGTCACTGAAGTGTTGGGCAACTTTTTTTGCTTCACACCCTCGAGCAAAAGCAACCCAGGAGAGTGGGGACAAGGGACAAGGCTCAGGGGTAGGTGCTGACAGCTCCAGAACGCTTCAAAACCAGAAGGATGAGGTGCAAAAACACGCTGTGGGGATGGGGCAGAGCAAAGCTGGGAGAAATGAGAGAAGAATTTGGCTAAAAGCCCCAAATCCCACGTTCCTCTGACCCCAGGGCCAGGCTGACCCACCGTGTGAGCCCCATAGAGGAAGGGCAGCTCCTCAGCTGCAACCCCACGCCCACAAGCCCACCCAGAGCACAGCAAAAAACACGTGGGCAGGGGCAACGAGACCCTTCAGCATCACCCTTGTGCAAGGAGAACTTGATTTGCACCAAACCAACTCACAGCAGGGTGAAATCACCCGAGCCCCAAGGGATACTCACCCTCCACGATCTCCTGGCCTGCAGGACTTGGTTCAGACCAACAGGACAAGGAAGACGTTGGGTTCTTGGTGCTCATCTAGCCGTGTCCTTCCATGCCCTCTCACAGCCCAGACCACCCCTCCCGTGGCCACCCCCCACCGTGGCCACCCCAAACTGTCTCCCCCATGCCCAGGAGCTCCCGGCTGCTGTCTGAGCCCTCAAACCCCACACCCCAACGGGGACCCACAACGCAACGGCGCGTTGCGACACCGCGGAGGGTTGTGACAGGGCTGCTGGAAACCCGAAATAAGCTGCTCTTCCAGACAGGCCCTCTGCAAATCCTTCCTAATCCAATCTGGTTTATGGCATTAAGCTGGACCCTCCCGTCCTGAACGCCCCTATTTGCACAAGGGGTGGGAAAAATCCTCTCGTTTCCTTTTTCCTGGTCGTGTCTCCCACGCAGAGGTCACCTGAGCTTCCTTCTCCTCACTCATGGAAATGTCTATCCCACTGCAATTTTGGCTTCACAGGATTTTCTCCCAGGATTTTCTCCACCTTGACCAGACAGCAGAAGAGCTGGAGGGGCCTGAACCCTGTGCTGAGGTCCACCTTGCCCCCAGGAAAGCACAGCTGGGGTCTAGGTTGTGAAACAAGCCCCAAAAATGCATCAGTTTGGTGCACGAGGAGGAGATGCCAGCACACAGGCTCTCCATTTCTGGGTGATGCTTTGTCCTCCCTGGTGCCACCCCACGGTTGGATCCCACGTCGTGGGGACACAACCACCCCACCAGCTGCCACTGACCTCCCCGCTGAGCAAGGCAGAGCTTGCCAGGGGCTGCCAAAGCCCTGTCTCCTTGATGATAACTTCTTTAGGGAGGAAAAAGCTTCCCCGTGTCTCCCCGGGGTCCCCTCCCTCAGCAAACATCTGCCACAGCACGTGTGCCAGAGGAGCTCGGGGAGGGAGGAAGGTGTCAGCACAGTGGGATGAAGGTGTTGGGATTACCCCCCAGCCTCCCCGACATCTGCAGAGCACCAAAATGTGACAGCACAGAGAAGGGAAGGAGCTGCACCTCTTTGCAGTGTCCTCCCAGGGAGAGGCAGCTGGGCAGGCTGGCACGAGCCCCAGCAGCAGGAGTGAGGCTCTGGGGTCCATCAGATGCTTCACACAGAAACAGAACCATGGGATCACAGATGGGTTTGGGTGGGAAGGGATCTTCGACATCTGCAGAGCACCAAAATGTGACAGCACAGAGAAGGGAAGGAGCTGCACCTCTTTGCAGTGTCCTCCCAGGGAGAGGCAGCTGGGCAGGCTGGCACGAGCCCCAGCAGCAGGAGTGAGGCTCTGGGGTCCATCAGATGCTTCACACAGAAACAGAACCATGGGATCACAGATGGGTTTGGGTGGGAAGGGATCTTGCAAAGTCACCGAGTCCAACCCCCCTGCAGGGAGCAGGGACATCCCCAGCTAGAGCAGGGTGCTCAGAGCATCATCCAACCTCACCTGGGATGGTGCCA
>NW_008621500.1:6082-7544 GCF_000691845.1 Merops nubicus | reverse complement strand
GCAGAGGGGCAGGATCCCCTCCCTGACGGGCATCATGGGGCCAGGGACCTCACCTTCCCCGTGGTGCCAACATCAGCCTCCCCAAAATCCGCCACTCACCGATACCTGCAGCACTCACCCAGCACAGGTCCCACGTTTTCTGTCCCTCTCCCTTTTCTGGCTAGACAGGGTGCCAGGCCGTGGTCAGGCATCACCTCCAGCCATGCCACCTCACCCGGGCAGAGCAGGGTCCTCCACCACCACCCCACACACAGGAGTAAGGAGCCTGTGGCAGCCCCACGGTCCCTGTCTGGCCACGAGCAGCTCGGGACCAGCGCAGGGGATGCTCAGGAGACACCGGTGGCTGCAGCACCCAAGAGAAGGTCACCAGCAAGATGTTGCAGATGACTCAGGCCCAGCAGTGTGGACACTAAGGGCATGACATGCTGGCAGAGCACCAAGGGCTATTTTTCTGCTTTTATTTCCAAAATTGCTGAGCAAGCAGCTACCTCACCCATCCTCTCCTGAGCACCTCGCGTGGGTGTAACCTCAGTAGACCAGGAGAAAAGACCCCTTGCATTTGGGAAACCACTCCATCCCCAGGGAATCCCTAATGGTTTTGCACCAAGAGCTTCCAAAATTCATGAGCATGATAACCAAGAAGAGGAGAAAAGCAATGAAATTAGCTCCAGGAGCCATGAAAGGCAACTTCACCTCATGGGCCTGCAGCCCTCCACCATGGGGTGTGCTCCACCCGATGGGATGGAGTAGGATAGGATGGATGGGATGGGTTAAGAGGGATGGGACATGATAGGATGGGATGAGATAGGATGGGATAAGACACCAGCCAGCACCAGTCACCCCCAGGTGACTATTTCTTAACACACACCAAATCTGCACAAACCCAACCTGTTTTACATGGCCCTCCCCCCCAAGCTGCTTCCCTGGCAAGAGCCAAAGTGCTCTGTACAACATCATTTCCTTTCCTGTCTCAGCAGCCAGCAGAGACTCTGGGCTCTGTTTGTGTGAAGCTCTCACCCACTGGGTAACAGCCCAACAAGGAATTTATAAATCCAGTGTTTTGACACAGAAATTGTCTCTCCAGCCACCTGCTACAACGGAGAGCGAGGCAGAGGTAAAAAAAACAGAGGAAAACATCTCAGTGACGTGTGGATGAGCCTCCAAGGGGGAGCAGGGGAGATGCCATGATTTGCCATCCTAGGAGCAGCCCTTGGAGCGTTGACCTTCGGGCTCACCCTGCTCACCCCCCACAAAACCCCCCAATTTCCACACGACATCCCATTCCCCAACTTCTGCCACCCCGCCCCTTCCTCGTGCCCGCGCCAGCGCCCGCTGTCTTCTCCCAGCAGCTCTGCCCACCCTCCAGGAGCCCCGAGGGGCTGCTCCAGCCCCAGCACCCCCCCGAGTTGCTCTTTACCTTCCCCCCGTGGGCGCTGGACCCCAGGGGCTGCTCCTTCCAGCG
>NW_008621500.1:5783-6051 GCF_000691845.1 Merops nubicus | reverse complement strand
CACGCCTGGCATCCACGGGGCAGCTCTGCAGCCACTTCCCAGTGCTCGAGGATGAGTTACAGCTCCGGCTGTCAAAATCAGAGATAAACAAGGGGGTGACACACCCCCGGGGCTTTTCCCTCTCCCCGGGTGCTGCCCCGAGAGCCGCCGAAGGGGCTGCGTGCTGAAAGGTCCCGGGGCAGGACTGGAAAGACCTGTTGCCACTCAGGGTGCCACGGGGCTGGGAGGGGAGGTGTGGCAGAGGCCCGTGAAGCTGTCACCGCCTCCC
>NW_008621500.1:1728-5691 GCF_000691845.1 Merops nubicus | reverse complement strand
GGGAATACACCCAACTCCATCCTGCCCTCGCTGGGTCTGCAGGTCCCCCACTCGTGGCCAGGACCCCCCAAGGGCTCCAGGAGTAACCCCCCCACCCTGAATCCAGAGTCGATGGGATGTCCTGAGGTCCTGTGCCCTGATTCCCACCTCCTGCTGCTCGGGAATACACCCAACTCCATCCTGCCCTCGCTGGGTCTGCAGGTCCCCCACTCGTGGCCAGGACCCCCCAAGGGCTCCAGGAGTAACCCCCCCACCCTGAATCCAGAGTCGATGGGATGTCCTGAGGTCCTGTGCCCCGATTCCCACCTCCTGCTGCTCTGTCTGTGGCACAAAGAGGCTGCCAAAGGGCCCAGCCAGGGGGGGAAACAAGAAAAAAAAGCAGAAAAAAAAGGCAGCTTTATTTCTTCCTGACATTTAATAACCTTTATTGTCCTCCCAGCAGCAGTTTCCCATCCTGAGCGCCAGCAACACGGCTGATACTCCTCCAAGGCTGGAAAGGCTTTAAAGCCCAGCAGCCAGCTCATCCCCCAGCTCTCCACCAACAACGAGAAACCCCAAAAGGTTCAAAAGGCACAAAGCAGAAGGAAACACCACGGGAAGCGACAGCCGTGGAGGGCTGAGGCCGGGCTGGCTCCTCTGGAGCTGGCTGCAAACCCCACATCCCTGCAGCTCCCAGCTTTGCCCTCCAGCATCTCCCTCCTGCTCCCATCCGTTTTCATCACCCAGCTGGTACAAAAGGTGCCAGGACAGCAGCTGAACATCCGACCCCTCGGCTTGTGGGAGTTAGGAGGCGAGGGGGAGAGCTGCTGACAACTCATGGGAGGCAAAAGGAGAAATTAATAGGGCTGCAATTCCCACTGCCCCCGTCATTAGGGAAGGAAAACGCGGCCGAGCGTCCTCACTCCAGTGCACAGAGTCATTTGTTTCAAGCTGAAGCCCCCCCCTGCTTCCTCAGAGACAGGCTGGAGCTGGGGGAAGCCTCTGGTTTTATCAGTGGTGCTCCAGGGAAGATGCAAAGCAAGGGAGGGGGTTTGCAGAGATTGGTCTAAAAGGGCAAAAAATCACCTCAAAATCAGCAGCACCTCAACGTGCGTGGGGCTGGGAGAGGTCGTCGGCTGCTAAACTGTTCCAGACATCACCACCCGGAGCTGCTTTGCTAATTAAACAGCTAATTAACTCAGCCTTGACTTCAGTGTCAGCAAGGTCTCCTACCCACCACGAAAACATGGGGTGGCCACCCTCCTGCCCCAGGCTGGGACAGCAGGATGGGAGAATCCCTCTTTTCTCTGGGATTGAACCCTCCCCTCTAAGCCCTGGGCTTTGCAGGAGGAGGTTGGGATTTTCCCCAGGTGTTTCCTCCTCGGGGCCTCTTGTTTGTGCTGGGGCCACGCACGTTTCCTCCTCCTGCACCACGAGAACAGCTCTGGGGGAGCAGCCTGGTGGGGGAGCAGCCTGGTGGGGCACCCCTCCCACGGCCCCCCAAACCCAAATTCCAAGGAAGGAGTCCAATCTGCTCCAAAACTCCAGAGCTGCCCTGTACTTTCTGTTTTGGGGTTTAAACCCAAAAGCATGGCCAGGATTCCTCATTCAACTCAGGTCTCTGGGTGCTGCTGGAATAAAGAAATAATAAAATACAGACCTGGTGGTCCCACAGCAGCAAAATCGTCGGGTTCTTCCTCCAGGGCTGGAACAAGGAAGAGATAAAACACGCTTGCTCCAGAGCAGGCAGGCAAACAACAGCTTATCACCACGTTAGCAGCCTCAAGGCTAGTGCAGGGCTTCAGGAAAAGTATTATTCCTCCCTGCTCCCAGTAAAGTTTCTATTTTTGGCCCCTCCGTCACACGGAGCCTGCGGGAGCCCAGCCAGCCCTGCAAAGCCCCTTTCCTCCCCAGCTCCCCAGCAAAGGGCTAAACTCTCAGCACAACCAAGGGAGTTTTTGTGAAAGCTGCAGATTTCTCGTGGTTCACCCGCGTTCGATTTTGTTTTCCTTTGTTGTTGGGGTTTTTTTTTTTGCCCTTGAAATGGTTTATGGGGCAGGGAAAGCTGCTGGGGAGGCTCTCCCAGGGGAGTCAGCATCGGTTTGGGGATGATTTGATGCTGGGGAGGGTCCAGCCAAGGCTACCAGAGGGTTTGGGGGTGGCACTGGTGTCCCAGGGGATGCTCACCTGGCTGGGGGAAGGGGGAATACCCAAAGGGCAGCTGCAAAAAGGCAGAGCTGGATTTTGTGCTGGCCTTTGCAATGACACTTTGGGGGGGTTCAGGGTGGAAAATTTTGGATTGTCTGTCCTCGAGGGGACAGAAAAAGCCACAGCTGATCTGACCTGGTACTGGCAACAGCCCTTCATGGTGGGCAAGAGACCACCAGGTCCTTCTGCCAACGCATCTGTGCCCCTCTCCTCCCTGCACCACGTTTTCCTTGGCTGGAGAGAACAGATAAATCCGTTTTATCTCTCCATTGGTTCCACCTCCCGGATCTCACCAGCCAGCCCGGGCTGCAGAGCTGCCACCCCCTCCCTGCAATGCCCAAATCCTGAATACACTGAAAAAAAAAAGAACATTTTTGATAATTAGGCTCTGTAGAACTGCGGGATCCGTGACTGAGGGTGAAATTACGTCCAGGCTGCATTTCAGGGCTGAAAATAGCGTGATAAACGAGCTCAGCTTTTTCCTGGTTGACTCAGCTAATCCTTCAGACGCCAACAGACAGATTTGATGGTATCATCTCTCCTTGGGCTCAGTAAATACCAAGGCCAAGTCGTGGCAGCTGCAGAAGATCTACACCGAGCTGCTGCCTGCACTATCTAATCCACCCTCGTTCCTGGATGCGCCCCGGAGCCGAGCAGAGGTCGCTGGGGCTCCTGTTTTGATTTATGAATATGGATTCTGTTGGTTAAGCCATTAGGAGCCGTGATGAAGCAATCCAGCCAACATCCTGAACTGCAGCTCGCCTCATTTGGAGCCCACACTGCAGACCGTTCTCACTGTCTTCACGCCGCTCATGCAGGGAAGAGTCTATTAAGGCTTTGTCTCTGCTGCTGTAATTCCACCTTGCCTCCCCCAGCCCTCTCCTGCCTCAATCAACCCAGCTGCAGGCCAGGAAACGGTTGCACAAGCAGATTTGCAGAGGGCTTGCACCCGTGGCCAGCAGGAAAAGCTGATGTTCCACCCCAGAGGCTTCAAGAAGAGCGTTCAAGGTGCTGAGAGCCCAGCAGAGACCCTGCTCTGGTTCTTCATGGTGCTGCCCCAGCGCCTTCACCCACCCCGGGGGACTCGGGGATGCCCCTGGCTGGGGCAGATGGAGTTGGGGATCCTATCCAGCTGGACCCTATCCAGCTCTGCTCCATCAGGAGGGATCCCCTGGGAGCAAAGCAGGGGAGAGGAGAGTTTACCCACGCTGGGCGGCCGAGCATCGCTCAGGGCAAAGCCCAAACCGGTTAGATCCCTCTTTCCAAGGTCGTATTCCCTGTTCCCGGGTCAGCACGTCCCAGCCCCAGCCCCGTAACAGAGCACTGGGTAAGAAACAGGCTGTGCCCGCGGGGCCTCGCTGGGCAATTAGAGAAAACAAAGAGGGAGAGGGGGAATTGTCCACCCGGGGTGGGGAGGGCTGGGGTACAGCCTCTGCTGCCTGGCTCCCGGCTCCAAGCCACGGTTTTCCCTCTATCTGCTTGTTTTGGAGAAGAAAAGGCTTCCCTCCGGGTGGCAACTGCCTCCAGCTGCCCTCTTGTCGAGCACCACACGGGAAAGGGCCAATTTGGCACCTTCTCCCTTTGAACCAGCACCAGCCAAGACGTGGTTGTGGATGAAACAAGTGAGTTATCCCTGCGGGAGCCTCCAGGGAGGGTCCCAGCAGGGGCAGGTTTCCCCTTCACAGCAGGAAAGAGCACAAATAACACCTGACATCTCTCCCTTCCAGAGTGGCAGCAAGTTAAATTTCTGTGTTACTTGTTTGAGCAACTCATAGG
>NW_008621500.1:844-1419 GCF_000691845.1 Merops nubicus | reverse complement strand
GGACCCACTTTCTCCTGGCTGCAAACGAGCCCCTGCACATGCTGGGAGCAAGGGTGGGGTTGAGAGAGGAGCCCCAGGAGGAGCAAAGCTGCACCCCCAACCTGGACCCTGCCTGCCTGGGGGGGACACCAGGGCCACCCCCAGCCCCAACCCATGGATGGTGAGCCAGAGCACAGGGCGAGGGGGCAGGAAGCACGTCAGGCTGCTAACAAGGTTATTGCTGAATAATTCAGAGGGAGCCACAGCCCCCCCTCCCCGCACCCCCCTGCCCTCGGCAGCCGTCTTTTGTTTCACCTCGGGCTGTGTTCCTGGAGGGGTCAGAGCTCTGGGAGCTTCAGCCCTTCCCACTCGTTTTCCAGGGGAGAAAACACCATCCCCACGTCCCTCTGGGCCAGGCACCCTCCAGGGGTGGCTGCTGGCACCCCCACGCCCCTGCGAGACCCCCACGCAGCGTGGGTGCAGAGGGGGGTGCAGGGTGGGGGGCAGTGGTAGAGCCCTGCGGGTGCCTGGCTCCCAGGGGTGCTGCCACCCAGCCCCGTGGGGTGCCTGGAGGGTGCTAGGTCCCATGGTACCCA
>NW_008621500.1:0-272 GCF_000691845.1 Merops nubicus | reverse complement strand
CAGGGGTGCTCAGTCCCATGGGGTGCCAGGTCCCAGTCCCATGGGTGCTGATTTCCACGGAGAGCTCAGCCCTGGGGGGTGCTGAGCCCTATGGGGTACCCACTCCCATGGGTGCTGAATCCCACGGGGTGCCAGGTCCCAGTGGGGTGCCCATGGGGTGCCCAGTCCCATGGGTGCCAGGTCCCAGTGGGGTGCCCAGTCCCATGGGTGCTGATTTCCATGGGATGCTCAGCCTGGTAGGTGCCCGTGGGGTGCTGAAACCCAGGGGATCC
>NW_008621499.1:23369-23579 GCF_000691845.1 Merops nubicus | reverse complement strand
AGCGGCCCCGGTGCGTTCCCGCCTTCCCTCCCCTCCGTTGTCGTCCCTTGCCGCCTCCCCCCCGCTCCGTTCCCGTCCCCGCCCGCCGTGGGCGCACCCGGACTACAGCCCGAGCGTTAAGAGACTTGTTGTGTGCCGGTGTGAACGGCGGTGTCCCCCGGCCATCCCCGAGGCGCGGGTCGGCCCCCCCCGCCGGGGGGCCGCCGGGGG
>NW_008621499.1:15821-23338 GCF_000691845.1 Merops nubicus | reverse complement strand
GTCCCAGCGCTGGTTCCCGCCTCATGCAGCAGAGTTAGTTCGGGGGCCTGTTCCCCGCGGGGCTGAGCTGGCGGGAGGTGAGGGGACTTCATCCGCGTCCTGCTGCCCCAAAGCGTGAAATACCCGCTGGTGTAACACGCGGAACGGCTCCCGGCCAAAATGTGGCTTTCCCCGTGAAGTTTGGTGTGAAATCCTGTCAGGAACTCCTGCTGCTTACGCTGCACGCAGTTTTCTCTGCGCGTGTGGCCTCTCACGGCAGATGCTTCTGAACACAAAACCAGCCTTGGCTTCCACCCTGAGCGCCCAGAAACACCAGGCTGGGAGGGCTGAGGTCTTGTACTGCTGGCAGAGAACACACAGAACCCCTGTGTTCAGTGGGCCACCTCTGCGTGGCCTTTGTAGGCACAACCCCTCTCTCTGAAGGGATCTCAGAAGTGAGGCAGGCCCTTGCAGGTACATTTTTTTATGAAAGGGGCAGTTAAAAATCTTTTATCCGGTGGCAAACTGGGATTTGTTTTAGGAGATTTGCTTTAAACCTTAGTCTGAAAGCATTTTAATTGTACCTTTTGTTGTAGAGTACTTGCAATTAGTTGGCTAACTAGTAAGGCTTAGAATACATACATATGAAAATAAATACCAGCGTTTCACAGTACGTCATAGAATGAAAATGTCTACAGTGAACTATTTATTTGGGGGTTTTTACAGTGATATTTGAACTCTGTGCATCCAAATATTGCCGAGGTTGTGAAACCACTTCTGTTTAACCTCACTTTTGCAGTGCTGATAGTAGCTGCATGTAGGCCTAGGAAGGAGCTGGGTGTTTGTCTTACCCTACCACAGGCCTTGAGTTCCTTTTGCTGCTGTGCAAAAGGCTTCAGTGCCTCACCCTAGGCTAGATCCATTCTTGCCCTATGTAATTCTGAAAGTGTGAAGGGAGTATTTTGGGAGGGAGGGGAAGCATGCTGATGACTTTTGGATAAAGAGTTTATTAGGAAATGGAAAGGTGATCATCTGATTTCTTTTTCCATGTTAATGGTGAGGGCTCTAACTTCCAGATTGGTTTTTTTTTTTATTTGGTTGGTAGAAGGACACTTGTATTGTAAATAAAAAATTAAGGTTTGAACTGTGGGAGTGTTTTTTCCATGTAAAATCTTCACTCAATATCTGTATCTCAGAAGCTGAAAAATATTTCAGAGTAGAAGCTGCTATAGCTCTGTTTTTTGTTCTTTTTGTTCTTTTGGATTTTTTTGATTGTTTGGTTTTTTTCCCCTGCTATAGTTTTCTGGTTTTCACATACTTATCTAAGTTACACACTTGGATATTTGGATTGGTAGCCAAATTACTTTCGTTGACAAGGTGGAAGTCTGGTGGGTTCCCCTCTGCCCTTCCCTAGTGGTGCTGTCTGCAGCAGAACCATTAAGAGCATTTATAGGGTCAACTCATTTTTTGGAAACTGCTTGAAACTTGGTGGGCCTGACTTCAGGTGGAAATAAACACTGGGTCTTATGTCTCTGTCAGGTTGTGTTAGTCTGAAAAACACACATTTAGTCACTGAGGTAATGTGGTGAGTGATTACAGATTAATAACTACATTATATTGAAACCCATAATTAAATTTTTCAACTAAAATTCTGATTTTTGTTGATTTATCCATTCTTAAACCTAGTGGTTCTAACTCAAATGATAGTAACTGCTCATAAAGCCAGAACAGGAGGCTTTATTTCTGACTGACTGCTAATATTGCATCAGAAACTAAGTCTTGCCTGTTTCCATGCACTTTTTACCTTCCAAGCTTTATTCTGTTTAGCTGTTGTGTTTAATTTCCATATAGATGTATAGAAAACGTACACCACCGTGTGGCTGTTGGGAAAGTGTTCTGACATACCTTTTAATTATCCCTGCTTTTTTGGGATTGAAAAAAGACACAAATATTTTGACTCGTTGTTATAAAATGAGTCATTAAAGGGAACGAATTTCCCAAACCTGCAATTGAGCGAAGAAACAATAGAAGTCCTTAAAAGTAAAGCACAGAATCCGTAATTGATGGACAGGGATTTTTGTCTTCTGTTGTTTCCTTCAAATAGCTTTTTGACTCTCCTACAAGTGTCTCCCATACCTAGAGGTTAAATACAACGCAGACTTCCTTATATCCTTGCTGTGCTTGTCATCGTCATCAAATACTGCTTTAGGGAATTTTAATTTGCTTTTAAATCGTGCTGGGATTGTAACTCTCGTTTAAATAGAGATAAGTGGATAGTAAAAACGTTTTTGAGGACTAGGGGTGAAACTGTTTAGCTGTGGCAGTTCATGAAATGCCATGTTATAAAATGGGCATATATATTAAATATATCTCATGGACTGTTCTAAGCCTGGATAGTTTTTTGGGGGGATGGCAAGAGGGCAGAGACTCACCAAGGTCAGACTGAAAACCAGCTGATCTTGAGACCAATGATTTGAAATTGCTCAAGAATTTGATTCCTTTGTTTTTCTTTTTAGTTTGAGCTGTTCTTAAATAATTGGAAGATGAGAATGTTACTGATCTTTTTGAGTTAGAGGGTTCTCAGTCTTTTCAGTAAGCCCATCTTTGAAAGAGTTCTACTATTTAAAAAAAATAAATGAATGCTTTTTGCCATCAAGCACTAGGTGGGTCTTGTGAGCATGATGTTACCCTGCATGTTGGCTGTTAGCACTGCTAAAATGCTTCAGAATTTGTAGTTTCCTTCCTGCAGGAGAGATGTTCCAAGGCTCCCCCAGACAGCCCCTGTAGTCCAAGAGAAAACTTTTATTTTTACAGACTGTCAGAGAATTATGTGACTTGTTGTCAGCCTAGAGGGTTAAAATCCAGGAGGAAGGGTCGCTGCATGTCCTGGGTGGTTGTTTTTTTGCAGTTGTTTAGTCCTTGCAGCATAATTTAGATTAAGCACTGTCAGCATTCCAGGGACACATGGAGATTTTTGCAAGATGTGGCTTTTGTATCTCGTGGTGGTTTTTTTTCCTTGCCAACTGGAGGCGCTGCAGTGCTGTGTGCCAGGACAGGCCAGTCATGCCACCTCCTCTTGCCCCTTCCACCCTCTCTCCCCCAGTTCATCCCTGCCCCATCCAGGTTTGTTTTCAGCCAGCTCAAGGCCTGACTGTGAGGGAATTGGGGGGAATGGGACTGCAGCAGCCCAACTTAAGCAGCTGTAGGTTCCCACCCTGAGGATACAGTTTTATGTTGCTCTAATTCCAGAAAGCACCTAGTCCTGCACCCTTCCCCATCCTCCTGCCCACTCCTGTTTGCTCACTCCCTTCTCCCCTCCCCTGCATTGTGTTTCACCTGCTGTGTGGGACCCCAAGGAGTTGGTCAAACCTGTTGAATGGGTAGAAACTGTTTGGTTTGGGTTTGTTTTTTTCTTCTCTTTGGAGTGGGGCCAGAGCAATTGAAAACCATCAGCAGATGGGGATGATAGTCTGCCATTAGGTATGATGAGATGTTATGTGAAAGAGCTGGAGGATTCAGCCCAGGCCTATTTCTGGCTGCTAACCAAAGTCAATACAATATAGAAGTTTATTCTGTATTGCAAGAATGCTGTCCATACAGAGAATGCTCCTTGCAGCTAAGGAAAAGCATGAATATTGCAAGACAGAAGGGAAAGGATTTTTTCTAGCCAGCAATTTTTTAATTGCATAAACATTTTAAGCCATTATGGTTTGACCTCTGTTGCAAAAATAATTCTAATTTTAGTCTATCCATAGTGCTAATAGTTTTAACTGAAAACATAAGTTGCATTTTAAGGAGGAGATCCATTCCAGCCAAGGAGGCAGCTTCCCCTTGTGAGGAAGGGGTGATGGGTGGTGTGCAGGAGCAGAAGCCAGAGTGGAGTTGTAGGGGGAAGAGCCAACAGTCACGTTACACTGGGGGGAGCACGGTGGGTGTGTGGTGTTACAGTGAGTGGGATCATCAGGTTTTGTGTCCCAACAAAAAGCTGGGATTGTCAGAAGGATTTGAATCAAAACACATGTCATTATTTGGATAATCTTAATGTTTTGTTTCTTCTCTCCTCTGTTTTGCTGAAAAGTATGGGAGGCACAATCCCACCCGCTCCAGCCAATGCCTCTGCAGAGCAGCCCAGTAAGGTGAGAGGTGGAGAATGGGGCATGGAAAACCAACATTGGGACTGTGCAAAAATTCCTGAGCAGGAGGAGGGGAAACAGTGCTGCCCATTTTCACCCCAGCAGGGAGGGGGAACACAGCAGGGGGAGTGACACGGCTCAGTCTGAGGCCTGCCCCTCACGTGTTGTAGATGGCTTGTTACAGATGGCTCTCTGGTTGATCTCAAGTATTATCATGCTCCATTTCCCTAATCCTGAATGCCTGATGTTCTGTGCAATGGAAATGCCAAACAAAGTCTGGATTTCTTTCTTTATGTTCTCTCTGTCCGTGTATGCTCCTCTTCTGGAGTCATTAGTGGTTTAAATTATGAGCTTTGCATGAGAAGAAATAATAGCAAGCCTGATAGGTAATGAACAGTTAACCATCAACTTTTTAAGGCAGGACTGTGGAAGAGTTTTCCATTGGTTTTTGTTAATATATTTTAAAAGAGAGAACAAGTTTGGCTTGTTGATATTCATAGCAGAATTTTCCCAAGCTTGAAACAAAACTTGTCAAATAGAAGCAATATGTTAATTGCTGAGACCAGCTTATTGTTGACTGCTGAAGGACCATAGCATAATAATACAAGATTGAGAGAATTTTATCCAGAGAATGTGTGAAGAAAGGCAGGAAGGACTGATCAGTATTGGTTGCAAAACTGGTTCTGAATTGGGCACATCTGGATTAATTGGTTTTGATTATCGAATTGCATATTTTAAAGGACAGGCTTTACCAATAATAGTAGAATACTAGTAATCCTAGGAATAGAAATTCTGTTCATGAGTCAGAATTCGGGCTCTGGATTTTCTGCATGCATGCTAAACTTAATCTGAGACGAGGAAAAAGGAGATTTGTATCTTCAGAATAATACCGGTGAGCCATAGATCTGTGTGATGCTTTGAAGATTAGTTTTGGATTTTCTGATGCATTGTTATTTATTAGAGTGGGAAGAGACTATCAGTCACAAATAATATATGCTTATAAATCCATTTCTCTTTCAGGGCAAAGCAGAGGAACAGCCAGAGGAGCCTGTTAAATCACCGGAACCAGAAAGTGAAGAGAGTGACTTAGGTGTGAAAAACACGTTATTTTATCACACTTCACCAGTTTGAACGTGATTATGGAAATCCTGTCTCTTTGTAGGTGGAGCTTCATCTTGCTTTTTGTTTTTTTCCCCAGAAATTGACAATGAGGGAGTGATTGAACCTGACAATGATGACCCTCAAGAAATGGGAGATGAAAATGTGGAGGTAAGCATGATGTTTGCAGTGTCTGTGGTGGTAGGAAAAATGAGGAGAAATTTCAACTTTAGTCAAGGATAGCAGCTGAGTGGGGTGAGGACTGTGTTAGGCAGGTAGCCAGCTGTTGCTTTGACTCTTTTTCTCCTAAATAGAAAACTTTCTGGCTTAAAATCACAATCTTTTCTCATTCAAGCTTAGAGTCCATCAAAAAGTTTAGTGAGGAAAGTCAGGTCAGAAGATGCCAAAATATTTTTATCTAAAGACCCATGAAAACTAGATATGTAGGAATCTGCCATTATTCAACTTGTCTTTTGAGCCTTTTGTAGCCAAATATAAGTGTCTGATGTGTCCAATCTGAAAGCAATGTTTGGGTTGTTTTTTTTTAACTATGATTTCAATGGAAATCAGAAACAAGATTCTGGAATCAGAAAACTGGAGTTCCCTTCTTTGGCACTGTCCTAGTGTGGCAGTTCTGGGCTGGATTCTACAGCTTTGGGTTTTCTGTGTGTTTTTAATCTTCTTAGGTAACTGAAGAGATGATGGATCAAGCTAATGAGAAGAAGATGGAAGCGATAAATGCTCTAAGTGAAGGTGACACTTTTTTAGTACTTATTTGAGGACATTAGGTTTAGTTTCCCTTCTAAAAAGATGAAGCAAATATCTTGGACCATTCTGAATGCTTTCAAGGAGGAGGAATAACCCAATTCCTGTTGGATGCCATCTACATTTAGCTCATTTCTGGGGCTAAACTATAGCAGTTGCTCTATCACCCGATGACCCCTCCACAGCTGAGAACAGGGATCAAGGAAAGGAGACCCGTGGCTTGAAATGAGAACAGATTTAATCATCATAATTAATATTAATGTCAGTATAAAGTATACGAAGTTATACTCAGCCCAGTAAATGTCCAGCTGTCCTCGGGAGCAGAATGGTAAGGAAGCCTCTCCAGAGATGGTGATCCTTGAGAGGAGGAAAAGCCTCTGCCCTCAGCAAACTTTTTCTTTGGAATGAGGGTGACATACATAGTATGGGACAAACCTGTAGCTAACTCAGGGTCGCTGCCCTGGCATTTACCCCTCCTGGACTGATCTGGCTGACTCAAAACTACTAATGGCCTAAGTACCATATCTGGCTTATGATTCTATCCCATTGAAACCAAAACTATGTAGAATGTGAAAGCTGCTTTAAGTACTCTCCTTCCCCATGTAGATACAGTTTTGGGCAGGGCCAGGGGGAATGAGGTACTGCAGTATCTTAATTACAAATAGATCATTACAGTGCTTCCCTACATCCTCTGATTAGTGTCCCTAGTGGTCTAAAGCTGTGTAATAAAGAGTTGACTTCCCATTTGATTCCATGCCAAGTTAAATGTACAAATTTAAATAGGAAAAGTCTCTCCTCCCATCCAGCATTAATTTTATAAGAGTTTATACTTCAGGAACCTGGCAAGAGGCTGGAATTGATTTTCCTTTGTCGATAATGTTCCATGAAGAAGTGCCAAGGGGCACAATGCCCTGTAAGGCAGATTTGGCGATTTGGATGCAATTTCCTTGCATTAATGAGCAAAACTTTACTGGTCCTCATGTTTAGGTGAACTTCAGAAGGCTGTGGACTTGTTCACAGATGCTATCAAGCTGAATCCTTGTTTAGCCATCTTGTATGCCAAGAGGGCAAGGTGAGTCATTAGTGATGTATGGTTTCTGCCTGCTCTGTTATTTTCCTTAAGGAACCTAAATATTACTGCAACTTGAGGATGTGTAAACTTAAACCACATGAGGGAAAGAAAAAAGCTTACTTTATGCATTTTTTCTTATGTATGGTTAACCAGAGTTACTGAAGCAGCAGCATAAAGAATCTTGGTAGTGGAGTAAGTAGCAGAATGATGTTCCAAAAGGCTTTGTGGTAAGATGGCTTTTTGTATGTTGAGTTGGACTAATGCTTGATAACAAACACTTGTAAAATCAAAATCCTAGTCTGGGATTAAGACAGTGATTGACATCATGTCCTGTTGAGATGCAAAGTTAATTGTGGGTCATGTGAATTCTCTCCCTCTTGTATCTGCTGAATGAATTTGTTGAGTGTAAAGCAGACTCTTTGTGTTCAGGAGCCCTGCCTTTGAAGAGAACACACTGATCTCACAGCCCA
>NW_008621499.1:0-15790 GCF_000691845.1 Merops nubicus | reverse complement strand
CCTGCTGATTCCATATACCAGACTGCAGATAATGGCTTGGGAACGTTTTCAGATTTGATGTGTGGTAGCCCTAACTTCATAATGCACAAATAGTTTTATCTTCCTAATTCTTGAGGAAATTGGGCATCTGTGGGTTGCAGAAGCAGAAATTCCTTCTGAATTCTTTTTTCCTCTCTTTACACAAAAAAATGTGTATGATTTTGATAGTTAAGTGGATCTTTTCCATTGCAAGGTGTAATTTGAAGGAATGTTCAACACTTTGATGTGATTAGTGTCCTTCAACTGTTCCCTTCTTGCACAGCTTAACTGTTACATGCCTTGCTGTTTTTTCCTCTCCATATCAGAAGTTTCTACATGCAGCACCACTTGTGTACCTCAGAACAGTGTTGTTGTCGATTGAGGAATGTTTTATACTGTTTCCTTCAGAGGTCTTTAATTTGAAATACCAAAACCTCCTGAAGTACTGCCCTAATGCCTGTATGTTGTAAAATTTTCAATTATTTCACATAAATGACAAAGGATTTGGGCTACTTTCTGGATTTGTGTCTTGTTTTGCCTTTTAATTTTGATGATTCACCTTCTAGCTCCTTTTTCATTTCCTGATGATTCTGTTTATAACTGGTGATAATGTGTATAAATGATGCTTTCTTTGTCTTCTTGAAGTTATTAACTGAAGTTATTCTTGCTGGCAGGGCTTGAGTCTGAACAGGGAATGCTTTTACTTCACCTGCAGTGAAGGGGGACCAACTAAATTCCAGTGACTTCATTATCACTACAAAATCTTTTTGAACTCAGCTCTTCAAATGTCTTAATTATCTCACTGGCTTGCCTGTTAGTCATCCAAAATTATCTCCAGCTTAAGTTAGCAACTTGGTATTTCAATATGTACATTAAATGTTCTTTTTCCCACAGTGTTTTTGTGAAGCTGCAGAAGCCAAATGCTGCCATTAGAGATTGTGACAGGGCCATCAAGATAAACCCTGACTCAGCACAGACCTACAAGTGGAGGGGGAAAGCACACAGGTAATCAACTGCACCTCTACTTTATATCCTCTGTACTTACTTGGGGGGAGCAGGTTTTTTTATGCCTTAACTCCTCTGTGTCTCTGAACTGTCTGCCTTGTACCTGAGAGCAGTAGCCAGGAGCCAAGAAGCTGTTGTGCTCAGTGCATGGCCTACAGGAAGGAAAGGATGATGGGGATTTATTGATGGCAATTTATGAGTGGTCTTTCTGCCACTGTCTTCTTTTTTCTCTTTTTTTTTTTTTTTTTTTTAATATATCTTCTAAGCTCTGGTTACTGCTGTTCTGAACACCATTTTCTGATCATTTGCTAAAGATCATGAGTTCTAGGACTGGGGGTTTTATTTCTTGGGAGGTCTCTTATTTTCACTTAGTTAAGCTTTTATTTACCAACCCAGAATTCTTAAGCATTTCTCTGCTGTTCTTATTCCATTAGATGCTTTTACATAGTTAATTAAACTGCCTAGTTATTAAGGGAACCATTAATTTCAATTAAAGAGTGGTATTAAGCAAACAGTGTAATTATTTAAAATAGTGTCAGGCCAGTCTGCATCCCTTTCAACTACAGTTAAATTTTTAATTACAATAAATTAGCCAAAAAAAAAAGCGACACTTGCAGTCTGTATAAAAGTGGAAGGAGGAAATAGAACTTACAAAAAGAAAAAAAGGCATTTTAAACAGTGGTCAGAGAGAGTTTGATGTCTACAGCTTTAATAAACTGAATCTTGTGTGGTTTTAAGTGTTCTGAAGAACTGGAAGAGTTCAGTTTGCTTTTCCCTTCTGAATTCCAGACTTCTGGGTCACTGGGAGGAGGCTGCTCATGATCTGGCATTGGCTTGTAAACTGGATTATGATGAAGATGCCAGTGCCATGCTGAAGGAGGTGCAACCAAGAGTAAGTGGGGAGGCATGGTGGAGATCCCTCCTCTGAGTGACATTCACACTCCTCCAGTGTGCATTGTCTTGTGGGAATGTGTTCTTGTATCATCTGAGACTTCAACCTGAATTTATAAATGCTTCTGTCTTTCCCTCACAGCTGTTCACAGCTGCCTGCAGAGATATCCAACAAAATAATCCCTTCCTTTTTAAAATCTTCACAATCTGAAGCAGTTGAAGTTTGCCACGAATTTTAGAATCTAGACTAAAAGCATTCAGAAGAGCAAGAAAACACTGATAATAGATTTTTTCCCCAAGATGTTTCTGAATTGATCAAAGCTTCATCCTAAACGCATTTTACAAAGGAAACATTTGTTGGTGTGTCTTGTACATCCATGAGTCTACCCCATGAGGGCAGCATCATCTCTGTAGACTGGTTTTCAGCTTGTCTCCAGTAGTTGAACCCAGGATTCTTCCAATGAAGAGCTTTTGTGTAACAAATGTAGGACTGACAGCAGGCTTTAAAGTGGTTGTCAGACCACAGATTGCAGCTCTTGCATTGCACTGGCTTTACATGGGCAGGTTTGAGGGGTGGAGGAGACTCCTGTAAGAAGAGACGGGCTGCCCCAGTGTTGGAGGGAGCCAGTTCCAGTTGACTCCAAAACAGATCCACCACTGGCCAAAACTGACCCAGTCAGTGACACTGAAGAGTGAGGAATGAAGGAGTGAAGTTGAGCTTTGGGAAGAAGGGGAATAGAGGGAAGGTGGGTTTAGTTTTCTCTTTGTTTCTCATCATTCTACTCTATTCTTTTGGCAATAAATTACTCTTCCTCATCATGAGTCTGTTTTGCCCATGATGGTAGTGGATGAGTGATCTCCCTGTCTTCAACTCAAGCCTGGAGTGTCTCTGTCTTATTTTCTCTCCCTGTCCTTTGAGGAGGGGGAGTGAGAGTGCAGCTTAGTGAGCATCTGGCAGCCAGCCAGGCTTAACCCACCACATGCACCAACATTCCTGTGTCTCATAAATTCAGCTTTCAATTTGCCTACCACGTCTCTGCAGAAGACACTTGTCTCCAGCAAAATGACAATGGAAACCACCTCATAGCCTGTTAGGCTTCTGTGTTGGAGATTATTGATCTGTGGTAAATATAATTAGGTCTCAACCTTTTTTGTAAGAGGTATACTTAATGCTTGGCTGAGGAGGAACCTTTTATTTCCCAGTTAATCTGCCCATGCACAGGAACAGCAGAGTCTGTGGGACATTGATGGGTAGTTGCCAGCTGCATGGGAATTTGTAGATGTAGCTCAAAGGAAAACTGTATGCTCTTCTCATGGGTGATTTTGGTTTTTTTAATCTTTAGTAAGTGAAGATGATACATTCATCCAGCTTATTGAATTCCAGCTTTCCTGGCACTTAGCTTGTACCAGTTTCAGCTGAAAGTCTGACTCAAATCCTAATAAAGCTTAATTCATTTTGAGAAATACTTAGAAACAATGAAAGTCAAAATTTTGGAAACTTTGCGTCATTTAAAAAAAAACCAACACCACACCACTTATATGTCTCTTAATGAGCTACAGAATAGCTAACATCAGGCTCTCAGAACATGTACTGCCAGTGTGTCTTCTCTGCCAGTTTACTTCAAGAATGATGTGGTATGGATTGAGTGTCTCCTAGGTAAAATAAGTTGTCTTGAAACTTCACTGCCTATCAGATAATTTATTTGTTAAAAAAAAATTCAGGAAAAACAGAATATCCACTGTAGTATTAGGTAGTAGCTCTGATCTTGGACCTTGATTTTTTTCTGTGTTTTTTTTTATGCAGTGTTTTTTCCCTTTTCTGGGGCAGCTCCTGGTTTTAGAACTGGTAAAAACAGCTGGTTATGCTTCAATGTATTTTGTGTTGGAGTATGTTGTGTGATGGGCTAGGAATAGATCTGAACTCTTGGTGTTGTGTTGTGACAGGCTCAGAAGATTGCAGAACACCGTCGGAAGTACGAGCGGAAGCGTGAAGAGAAGGAGATCAAGGAAAGGATGGAAAGAGTGAAGAAGGCACGGGAGGAGCATGAGAGGGCACAAAGGGTGAATACTTAGGCCTTAATAATTTAGAGTGTGTCATTTTGGTTAAAATTAATTGCAGATAATTGCTGTAATTTAAAGTCTTTGGATTTAAATGTGAAAGAGTTGATTTGTGTTTTAGTTACTGGACCGATAATGAAATCTGGAGAGGAGGACATTGTGCTGCATCTGCTTTTGTTGCTTGTGACAAAACCAGGCTCTGGAATCTCTACTAATCCTATATTTCAGTTATTGTGTAACTGTACCAGAACAGTTTTCACTTAAAGTACTTATGTACTCCCTCCTGAAGTGGGAGGTTTTAAATTCAGTATAATACTTTGCTTCTCTTCCTCATTTCCTGACATAGTTTGCTTGCTTTTTCTTCATGCTTTAGTGATATATTTTAATATGCTGAGGGTGGGAGTTAGTTCTGAAAATGTAAGTTGAGGAGCTAAAACAAATCACAGTTCATATTCAGTCAAAATGTGCTCTGCAAAAACATACTAAAATAAGAGCAGACGTCCCTCTTCCTTGTTGGTGGCTTTGTATACAGTGAGGTGCTTTGTTTGCTGCAGTAGCCCACCTGCCTGAAACAGTCTTGGCTATTTTTTTTTCTCCTAAACCCAGTTAAGCAGTAGAAAGCAGGCTGCAGTTCCATTGCTTTGTGTGGAATGATGTGCTTTCATCTGCAGGAGGAAGAAGCAAGACGACAAGCAGGAGGAGCTCAGTTTGGTGGTTTCCCAGGTACTGTATTTTTGAGCACCAGTACTTGAGGTAGAGGTGGCTGTTGTTTCCATGTGGAGTGTTGGAACCATAGCTTATATAGCATTGGTTCTCAAGACATAAAAATACTTTGTGATGTTTTGAACTTCATAAAATAGCTCTGAATATAGTAATATTCATATTATGAATGTCATATAATTAAGAACCTCATATAATAGCTCTAGTGGGAGGAGGTATGAGGATCTTTCTCTTGAAGAGGATTTATACTGGATAGTAAGAGAGAAAGACAAATCAATGATCATGGTTAAAAGAATGAAAGGATATTGGTCGGAAAAAAGATGCAGTATTTGTTTGAGAATGTGGTGAAAAACTAGTGTAAAAATGTTTTCATTGGTGCCTTGGAACACTACACAGTGCTAGAACCTGATGCTCACTACAAGCCTCTTAAGCAGTTGGGTTAAAGACATGGATGAAATAAGATGTAGGTCTCCCCTGCAAGAGAAGGTGAAGACCCTGCTTTCCATTCAGTGGGCCAGCTGTAGCCTTAGGGGAGTCATGGCTTTGGACCTTTGACAAAGGAAATATCAACAAGCCTCCTGTATAGATGAATTAAATGTTTTTCATCATTCATTCTTCTTGTCTTGGGTTTTCAGGTGGATTTCCTGGGGCTATGCCTGGAGGCATGCCAGGAATGGCAGGTATGCCAGGTCTCAATGAGATCCTCAGTGATCCAGAAGTCCTTGCAGCCATGCAGGTGAGTCTCTGTTGAAATCCAAGTTCAATGTTCTGAGTGAGGGAGGAACAGCACCTATGGGCTAGGAAGGAAGAAGGATGTGACCTTGTGGATAGCAACAGGACACTTATTGCTCTTGTGAAATCTCTCCTGTGTGTGGCACCAGACTGTCTGGAATCAATATTAGCTATTTTTCATACTCAAAGGTGGGCCTCCCCACCCCATACTCACCTGTGACAAGCAAAAAGGCAAAACTGTGCACTACATGGAGTTCCTCATCTCCTTTGAGTCTCTTGACTGGTTAGTTTCCAACATGACATCATTCACTTGCCCCTTTTTTGAATGCACTTACATTGTGATGAGGTAATTGGGCACAAAGAGAAATAATTAATATTTTTGCAACACAATATGTTACAATAACATCAAGATAAGAATTGCCTTTAAGAAGGCTCCATTGCATGCTGATGATACACACCCCAACATGCTGTAGGACTCTTGCAAGAAGGCATGTTGATGGTCTCTTCTGATAATGCAGGCAGGCTTTGACATGTAGAACCTGTCAGCAAAGCCTCAAGTCTCTTGCTGACCTCTTGCACAAACTTTCCATCTAGATACGATTTATTCAGCCTTTCATCTGTGTCTTCTCTGCTGCCTGTTTCTAACATGTCCAGATGACTCTATTCTGGTCCCCTCTGAGCGGTGTAAGCTCCTCTAGTCCTAAATGACAGTAATCTCTGCTGCTTGGCTTCTTTCAGTGCAGCTGTGGAATATGTTGATGGATAATGGTAGCTGGCAGCTGTTCTGTAGGTCATTTGAGGTGTGATGAAAATGTCTGAAGGTACAGAATCACACAGGTCTCTCCCAAATCACTAATGTTAAGGTACTATTTTAATGGATAGTATGTAGAGGAGTTATTGCCCAAACTGGGGTGTTCTGAGAGTAAAGACCTTCCTGATCTCTTTAGACTTAGTGGCTATCATCATCTTTCAGTCTGTTCTCCATGAGCTAACGTTGAAATATGCCTTGAGTCTGTTAACATCTCAGTACCTTACAACTGTGTGTGCCTGAGCAGGAGCCAGATTGAACTGTCACACAGTCAGCACCAGCTTGTTGGGTGCAGAAGCAACCAGAGAACCACATCTGGCTGCCTAAGGGCACGTTTCCAAAAGTTACTGCTCATCATTGGCATAGAGAAGAATCTCTGCAAACGTGAATAAAAAAACCTCTGTCTTGATGAAGATTTTGAGTTCCATCACCTGCAGACTTATTGTCTTCAGGATATTCCCTTTTTTCATCCTTTTTTTTTTTTGTTTTAAATTGTGGCTGGTATTGGTTTTTTCTGCACAAAAGACTCAAAATGGCAAAATTTCTCTTGCATTTGTTTTTATAGCTTCTTAACAGTAGTAATGACCTTTGCAGTGACTTCTAATTCATGCTAGTTTAGCTCATTTGCCCCTAAGCTCTTTAGTCTCCACAACTGACTGACATTTTTGTGTGTATTTCTCTTATTTGACTGTTTGGGCTGGCTGAAGAATTCTGTAGTACTTCCTGTATTGCATGTGCAACTGCTTTCTCTGGACACAACATGATATTTGTATTTTGGGGAGTGTCATGGCTCAAACAAGAGGAGTGATGTGTAAGATGAAGCTGTGGATTCTTTAATTAACATGTAGTCATGTGGTAGACTCAAGTTTCCACCAAAATCTGTAACTTGGAAAAAGAAGAGTGATGACTTTTTCCTTAGAAGTATTTCTAATCCTTCTGCCACTAGAGTGTTAGAAAACTGAATGTTTCACTAATGTCATTTTTACACAATAGTTCACATCCCACCTTATGTACAAAACATTTCCCTAGGGAAAGTCTGAAATTTTATTTTAATAATACTGCTCATCAGCATGAAACCCTGAATGTGTGAAACATTTTTATAAACCCAGTCTGAGGTTGAGGACTTCCAGGGAGCAGAGAAAATCTATCCAGTGTCTGTTTTCTCCACTTTAGCATCCTGTTTTTCATAGATTTTGCAGATTCCCTTTTGTGAGGGAGACAAAACACTTGTAAATCCTTCTAACAAAAGCTGACTTGATTCTTGGTTCCCAACATGTGTCAAATGGGACTGAACCATGATTTTAGTGGAGCCCACACCTACCAAATGCAGTTTGGGATCAGACTGGTTGAACAGATTTTTTTCTGTCTGATGCTAGAGTGGAGAAAAGATGGTGTTACTGTGGCACAGACAGCTCTGAGGACACCAGTTAGGTTTCAAGGGTTTCCAAAGATTCTATCTGCCATAGAAATGGGCTAAAGGTCTAGGGAAGATTGTTTCTTTCAGTGAAACTACTTAAATATGCTAGAAAGAACAGCTGAAATTACAGCTAATGCAAGTTGTTTGTGTTGGACATAGTAAACTGCTTGCATTTTAGCTGGATTAAAGAAAACTTCAAACATTGCAAGATTTCCTATAATGGCAACATTTTTCCAGGCTGAGATGTAAAAAATTGGTCTGTACAGATTTATTGAAGGGCACTGTTCAAAACATGCACATGTAAAGTGAATAAAACTAGTTCTAGTTCAACGGAGACCAAAGGTGTACTAAAAGTACAGAAAAAACCATGAATGCTTCTCATACTAAATAGAGAAGATCATTTTTTTTTTTTCAGCACTGACTTTCATGTCTGTATATTTATTCATCACCTGCAACACAGTTGTGTGATGAGAGGTAACAAGGTTCTCTTCCAAGTGGGATTTCTCAGAGGAGGTGGGGAATTCCTGAGAATGAGGTTTTTAAAAGCCAAACATTGTCACATCATCTGCTCAGTCAGCAGAGTGAAGCTTGTGCTCCTAGGAGGAAAAGGGTGAAGGGAGGAGTAGCAGCTGCTGCTCAGGAGGGTCATCCTGTCAGGTGTTCTACACACAGAGAGCTCCTGCTTCCTTCAAAACACATTTGAAGGTGTCTGATTAGAAATAATCCAGTAGGTGAGGCTGTTTTTGATGGCTCCTGTTGTGGGGAGAAAGAATTCTCATCCCCCTTCACACTCATTGAGCTGTTCCTGTAGCAAGCTCAGCAATGACTCTGGTGTTTGCTGATGCAGCATTAACAACATCCATGACACCACTGGGTTCTCTTTAGACCTCTTGCCCAAAACTCTAATCTAGTTTTGTCATGTTAAAAGCTGAGCAAAACTAGTGTTGGAACCTCATAACCACTAACTTTTGTAGACTTTGCTTTACAAATGCCCTAATTGTTTCCTTTATTGTCCTGCAGGACCCAGAAGTTATGGTTGCGTTCCAGGATGTTGCCCAGAACCCAGCAAATATGTCCAAGTACCAGAACAATCCCAAGGTCATGAATCTCATTGGTAAATTGTCTGCCAAATTTGGCAGTAAACCATAAAATCCCTGGTTGTTATAAATCACATCTGAACGGGAAGGATTGGATTTGGCTAACCAGTGTTGCAATAAAACAAACCATTGTACCTCTGATCTTAAGAAAAGACAAGGGGTATTTGAAGGAGAACTGCTCTTCAGCCCAAAGTGTTGACTTTGTCCAATGATTGGTTTATAGCACTCAAATTATATTCAGATGACAGTTTCAATCATCCCTCCTTGCCCTACAGTTGCAACCTTTTATTGTATTCCAGGCAGTTTCCTTTCAATTAACACTCTTGTAAGAAATTGTAATATTCCAGGAGTGTAAGATAAAAACCTGCTGTTGTGTAGTTTTGAATTATTTTTTTTTTCTAATGAATTAATTACTCTTAGTGAGCAAAGAGGAAGGAACTTTAACATCTGAAGTCTGTCTTAATCCCCTTAGGACAGAAAAGTTGGCCTAGTGACAAATAGCAAAGGTGGGACAAGTCTGAAAAATTAACTGGATAAAGGAATTGTCTGCAAACACAAGTCCTTGATGATTTTTTTTTTTTTTAAATGAGTGACTTTATATAGCTATTAAAATGATCAGCATAACCATGCTAGTTAGTTACACACTGGAACTTCTGGCAGTACTACAAAGAACATTCTATTTTGTCCACCACAACTGTGCAGTAAGGGTACTGTGCTATCCTTTGCACAACCTGGCATGAAGTACATATTGCAGAGGCCACAGAGGTTTTGTTACTGGCTCAGTTCTTGTCCAGCACCTTTATGTAATGATTTTACTCATCAGCCTGGGAATGGGAGAGCAGCTTAACTGCCTGTGCTCCTGCTCTTGGCCTTCCCCAGTCAGCAGCTCCTCCTCTGGTTGCACTCGCCCCTCCTCGGGGCCACGTTTACCAGGTTTCATCTGTTTGGAAACTTTAGGGAAGGAATCTTATTCCCGTCACTACCTCTGTCCCACTGAATGCAAGCCATCCAGAACGTGTAAATGCAGAGTTAGAGATGAGTGTAGGGGAGAGAACACCCAACAACATTGCAGCTCTGGGTTCCGGGTTGGTTTGAGTCCTTAACGTGCTTACTGATGAAAATTTCCTGGCCAAAGTCCTGCTGTGTCTGTAGAGGTGATGACTTTCTTCACCCCATGCTGTAGTCTTCCATCTTTTCTTGTATCTGTTTCTTAAAAAAAAAAAAAACAAGCACCCAACAACAACAACCAAAAAGCCCCAAAAAATCTAAAACTGTTGTTGTCTTTTCATATTTCCATGTTTTTGAGGCTTGTGCTATGGATGAAAAGGTGAAATAATTGGAGCAGACAAAACTTTGTTCTAACACTTGTTGGGTTACCAGCATGGGGATCCTTGAAACAGTGTCTGCTGCTGGTGTTTGGTTAATCAGTCTGCCAATAAAGACAGCTCTCTCTTGTTTGTATTGGCTAAAACATTCTTATTCTGTGGAAGAAAGACCATAGTTACCTGTTCACCACTTGAGTCTCAACATTTGTGTTCCTCTTCTGTAATTCTGTCTCTTAAGCCATAACTGATGTTACCCTTTTGAAGTACCTCTGGATTGGTGTAGGAACTCGACAACAGTTGCAAAGAAAAAAAAATCCCCAAATGCTTTTTCTCATACTAATGACCCTGCAGAATGAAATGTGAATCAAGAAGTACAGTTCTGAACACTTAGCCTCTAAAAATAAAGTATGGTTTTGAAAAAGAAAGATTTTTGGGTTTGTGTAACTTTCTGAGAAAATCTATTTTACTTAAATTAAATGTAGAAGTACTTCAATTAAACTGTATATATAATTCACAGTTTAAATTGGAACTAAATGTTTAAGGGCTTGTTTTCATGACCAAAGGAACTCAAGCTGTGATTGAGTGTTGCTGTGTGCCTGGGTTTTGGTCACACTCTTGATCTCCTGTTCAAGAGGAGGTACTTATGTAGGTCAGCTCTCTGTAGAGGTTGAAACTCAGCTTCTTCATTCAAGCTGTGCATGAGTTGCAGTATCTTGACTATAGATTTATTCCCTGCAGTTTCCTGTGGCTCCATCTCAACTGTTTGTGTCTGTAGTGGGAGCACTACCCCACACTGATAGAAATGGTCGTGTTGGTGTCCTGCCTGCTTGCTCACACATCACCTGCCCTCACTCAGAGCTGGCCAACTACAGAAAAACATTCTCCCTGCTTTTGGTGTTGGCTTTAGCAGTCTAGCTGAATTCTTGTTCTTTGGGGACAGACATCCCCTGGCTCCCTGGTGTGTGGGGTTTTAGTGTTGCCCAGTAAGTTGATTGAGGAGATGTCTGGACCTCATCTCAGTTCCTCAGGTTGGCATGTGGACATCTAAGCAGCTGGACTGGTTTGGACAGAAGTGCAAGTGCAGAAAGTTAACTGCAGAGATGAGCAAAGATTGTAAGTTCCAAATGTGGGATGCAAGTAGCTATGTGAGGGAGTTATTTTCAGGGCTTGCTCCACTATTTACTGGCAGCTCTTTGAGGTTGTTTGCTTCCATTGCAGCATGCAGTAGGTGTGGTTCTGGCAGGTACAGTGGCAGTGCCACTCAGCTGAGTGTTTGCCTCTGAAAGCTGCCAGTGGACAAAGGGCCCAGGGTCAGGGCAGCATTTCTGCCACCTGAGGCAAGTCCTGGACTGTGCCCTTTGGCCAGCCCAGTGCCACAGATCAGATGACCTGGTCTGCCAGAGGGTACAATGTTAACACCTCCAGCTGACTGAAGGCATAGGGTCACAGCCTTGTTCTTGTCTGGGTGTGAGTCTGAGTGACTTGTCTGTCCTGTGTGGTTCAACTGCTGCCTCCAGGGAAAAGAAATGTTGGGTCACATGCCACTTCCAGGCTGTTGTACTTCACAGCGAGCCCCTATTGCATGTGGAGAATGCAAGGCTGGGTGCTTTTACCAGGATTTCTTTGAAATTTTCTCTCACTTCAGTGTTGGGCTGTGAAGAAAAGCAATTTGTGAGAGTGGCTTGCTTTGTCTTTGCTGGAAGGCAGTGATCAGATGGGCAGGAGCCAGACTCGTTGGAGGAAGGCAGGTGGGACAAGACTGGGCAGAGCAATGGTAGGCCAGAGGCAGACTGGGTCAATAAATGAGCATTAAAAAGAAGTGTTTGAGTAAAACTATGTCATAGAAACAGCACCTTGCAAGGGGTCAGCAGCAGTATCTGTAGTTTAAAAAGTATCTGTCTTGAAACACCACTTTGTTTTTCTTGTTTGTTATGTTCAGGGCTTTTGCATAAAGCTTGTCTAAGTTCCATTCTTGCCTACGCTGGTACATCCTCCTGGGAGATCTGAGAGCAAATAATAGTGTTATGGGAGCTCGTAGCAACTGCTGTCCAAGCAGAATCCTTCACCCAAAGGGATGGGAGGTTGTGGATCTAGCCAGGGTGAGTTAGAGCCAGATCAGCTTTGGCAGGGACCTTCCTGTGGACCTTGCTCCTGACTGGAAGTGTCTGGAGCCCCTTTGAGACCCCCCAGGGCATCTAGGCTGAGGGATGCTGCAGTGCTTTGGGGGCTGTGGGGCAAGCAGGTTGTTGGAATAGTGCTAGAGGGTGGTTTCCTTTCCTTGGCTGCAGGCTCGTGGCTGGTACTGGTAGAGAAGTGGGTTGGCATCCTCAAGCAGGAGGGTGATTCACTAGGGAAATGGTGGCAGCGTTTTCTTCCAGTGGGGGCCTCAGCCTTAATACATGGTGGAGTGAGGGCAGAAAAGGAATTCTGGGTTACCAAAGAGCTGAGATGGAGTTAAAAAAAAGGCAGCTTCCAATCAGATGCAGAGACCACTGTATTGAGTGCTACAGGACGAGTCACAGGAGGTCAGTAGTGTGATAAAAGCAAATGCAGATGAAGGAGAAAGAGTTTTAATGGGACAGAAATTAAGCAGGTCAGGTGGTGGCTGGTGGATCTGTGCTATGGAGCAACAAAAAGAAAATTCAGGTGACTTTGGGCTCCAGGTCGTTGATCACCTTGTGAATCAGAGTTTAGGTAAGTCACATTAGCCTGGTGTGGTCCTCACAAACAGGAATTTTATGTGAGACAAACCTTCCTTCACCCCTCACTGACTGGAGGTCCCACTGAGTGTAAATATGGAGGACTCTCCTGTAAATCTGACTCTTGATGAGTAACCAACTCAAGATGTTAACTTGTAATCTTGCTAACCAAGTGTTATTACTGTACCTGTCTTTGATGTACAAACACGCTTTTGAAATGTATATTCCAGATGGATGGTCTCAGACAAGCTTGAGATCCTGTCAATAAATAAATGTATTTGCAAGAACGTGTTATGACTCTTTGTTAGTTAAATGGGTAACAAACTTCGGCACCTTTGTTGTTGCACATGTCTATTAAAACCAAGATTTTTTTAAATGTCTTCCTTGTAGCTACTGAAAGATTTGTACAAGTTGCTATTGTACATAAAGTAAATGTGAAAGATTACAGGATTTGGGGTAGCAGTTTATCTTGGAATTTCTTCCTAAGAACACCAGCTGAAGCAGTCAGATGGCAAGCACAGTTTGTTTGAAACAAAGGTATTGGGAAAGAGCAGGAACTTACTACTCAACTGTTAGTTGATGTTAGATATTTGTCAAGTGCCTGGGAAAAAAAAACAAACACCAAGGCGCCAATAATTATTTGGTAATTACTTAGTCTGTTTAAAACTAAAGGTGGCTGAGGAACATTCGGTCTGAACTAGCAAAGCTGTTGAACAAGTGGCATAATAGGAGATTCAATTTTCAAATTACAAATGCAAGTGATTTAAATCGAAAAGCATTTCAGCTTCTCTGATGGCCCTGAGCCTGGCTGAAGTGCGTAGGGAAAACTCAGTGGCAAAATATCTGTTCAGACAAAACGCATGCACACACATAATTAAGAAATGGGCTTTTTAATATATTTGTGATACAATGCTTGCTTCTGGAACAGGCTGGTCTTACCATGGTCTTAGACTTCAGTCTCTTCTTGCCAAGTGTGTGTGATCAAACATTGTGTTGTGTAATGGATTCAAACTGTCAGCACATGCAGTCTCATTTGTTAATCTCTAATTACTTCGATCTGTGATGTACTGGGAGTATGATCCAATTTATCAACCTTTTCTGAAAGATCATGTTTTGCAACAGATTAAGAAAGTCCTTTTAAAAGTAGTAATTAAATATATCAATGTGTTTTTACTCTCTAATGAACTGAATTTCCAAGGAAAAAGAAGGCATGCATTTCTAAGGGTGTTTTTTTTTTTGGTAAATTAATGTTAGAATGAATAATAGGGTAAAACTGGTTTAAATTCAGAGTTCATCCTTTAGTTGCTAAGGTAAATTTGACCTCTGGAGTCACTAATAGTCTCTTCATTCTTTGTTGTCAATCAGAAACAAAGCTGTGGGCCAGCCAAAGAAAATCTCATGGCTAAAGCTTCTCAAGATCTCCTCACTCCTTGTACAGGAATCTACAGATTTAAAATGATGCAAACAAATTACTAAGATGGAGTTTGTGTACAGAGAATGTATTTATAGTTGCTTAACTTGGTTATAGGGTGGTATTTAAAATGTTGCTAAATAAAATAGCAGTAGTATAGACTGATTTCCATTTATGATGGAAATGGAACCTGAAGTACAAACTGACTCCTGGTGGAAATAAAAAGGTTTTATTGGTGATTAAACCATGATGAAATGATAGTTAATTGATGACTAAAAATGAAATGGTAATGAAATTGTTAAGCAATAATTGAATGGTAATTAAACAGTGATTTGACAAGCATTTAAATTATGATTTCAACAATAATTTCGATGGTGGTCACTCACTGAACTTCTAATAATCATTCAGCTCTAGCTGGATATCTAAAAATACCATTAGCATACAATATACTTTTGGCCTAATGTAAAATGTCACTTATCTCATTATACGTATCAGATGCCAGGTAAGGAGGTCTCTTAACTTTGAGGTGTAACCTGGAGAGAGATCCCTGCTCAAGAGGGAGATCATCACCGAGCAGACCACTGCAACACAGGACAGCTCATGGAGACTACAGATATTTACACTGTAAAATGATATATATTTTATTACCTCTAGAGGAGACATATTGTCTTCTCTTCATAATAAAATGCTAATGTTGAATGTTTGGAGAAAGGAAGCTGGAGAGAAAAGGTATTATTGTTGTTTCAGATGAAGGAACAATGACTTTCCTCTGTATTCCAAGTACCTCAAATCTATTTTTCTTAAAGATACAGAAAATATTCTAAGCTTTCATGAGGTAAGGTCTGTTTGGTGTAGAGAAAAACGTATCATTCAAAACTATATCTATAAAAAGCACTTCAGATCTGTTTTTTTTTTCCATCTAACTGGGAATAACAAACTTTAGTGCCCAGGGGTTCCAGTAATGTCATTGCCCCCTGCTCCTCATTTTTCTCTCTGACTGCTAGGTGCTGAAATTCCCCTTCTCCTGGGTGTCTGCAGCCATCCTCCCACCTTGAGTGATCGTGCCCCTGGTCGGCAGTGGGGAGGCCACAGCTGGAGGACTGGGGTCAGTTTTGGGCACCACAGGATAAGAAAGACGTTGAGGTGCTGGAGCAGGTCCAGAGAAGGGCAGTGAGGCTGTTGAAGGGTCTGGGGAACATGGCTGGTGAGCGGCTGAGGGACCTGGGGGTGTTTAGCCTGGAGAAGAGGAGGCTCAGGGGAGATGTTATTGCTGTCTACAGCTCCCTGATAGGAGATTGCAGTGAAGTGGGCCTTCATCTCCACTCCCAGGTGGACAAAGAGGAAATGGGCTCAAGTTGTGCCAGGGGAGGTTCAGACTGGACGTTGCAGGAAGAATTCCTTCACTCTGAGCGCGGTGAGGCATTAGCCCAGGCTGCCCAGGTCGGTGCTGGGGTCCCCATCCCTGGGAGTGTTCAAACACCGCGCAGACGTGGCACTTTGCGACACGGTTTAGCGATCACGGCAGCGCCGGACTGGCGGCTGGGCGGGATGATCCCAGGGGCCTCCGCCGGCCCCCTCAGCGCCGCGGTCCCCTCAGGGCCCGGCCCTC
>NW_008621498.1:3428-3663 GCF_000691845.1 Merops nubicus | reverse complement strand
AGAGCCGTGCCACGCTCCCCAAAACACCCTGTGCCACGCTGCCGCTTGTTGCCAACGATAAATCACCTCCTGGAAACGAAATGACAGGCGGAGGGGGGAGTTCGGCCGCCTGACGTGGCTCTGCCAGCCTCTGCCTGCAGCCCCGAGTGTGCCTGGGAGCTCGCCCACAAACGGCAGTGGCTCTCGTGAAGGATTTCATTGCTTGCTGCACGCCTACAACGCTCAGGAGCGTGGC
>NW_008621498.1:449-3331 GCF_000691845.1 Merops nubicus | reverse complement strand
GAGCGGCGCCACATCCTGGCACCGAGCGTGCCAAAGCCGTGGGCACCAGCCGGGCAGGAACACGGGTGTTTTCTGCCACACTTCCACGCCCTGGGCTCAGGGGGATTCAGGTCCCTGTGCGGCTGCATTTCCTGCTGTACAGAGCTGCATCGCTGCGTTTAAGCCGCATCCTTCCCGGAGGCTGGGGGAAGGGCCTGCAAGCCGCATCCTTCCCGGAGGCTGGCGAAGGGCCTGGCCCCGAGCCCGGAGGAGCCTGCCAGCCGCTGGAAATGACTAGAAGAATTTACAAAACAAGAAGGGTGTCCCCCCCCTGCAGGCTTCCCGGTGCGATGCCATCTCCTGTGGGATTCAGGGGCCGGCCCTGCGTGTCTCGAGGGCTCGGTGAACCCAAGCACCCTGCTGCTGCTCAGTGGTGCTGGTGACTAAGGACCAGGATGAACCCCGGGGTGATGCCTGCAGAGGGGCTGGGGTTTGCTGTGCTTTTGTGTCTCTGATTCTCATTCCCAAGCCTGGATTTGGAGACCTAAATGAGCTCTGAAACAGTCAAGCAGTGATTTCCTGGCACCTCCCTGCTCCCAGAGGATCCCAGAGGATCACTGTGATCCCAGAGGAGCGGCTCCTTCCCAGGACCAGGGCTGAGCATGCCGCTGCCCTTCAAGGCCTTGCTGACCCACGTCGAAGTGAACACACTGGGGACAAGCTAATTATCAATTGGGGCATTTGTGTTGACTTTCTGTCGCTGGCTCCAACTTCCAGCTCATTAGCCTCCAAAAAAAAAGATCCTGGTCTTCACATCTTGCCTCTCCTCGGATGGCAGAAGAACCAGTTTGAAAAATATATTTGCACAGTTATGGGGCACTGTCCAAATAATCACAGTGAGGTAATCACTGTTACCCTCTGGGGAGAGCTCCAAGCACACAGACAAGGAAACGTAGAGGAGGAAGGCAAAGGGGAAGCTCATCCTCAGCTTTCCCTCCGTTAACATTCCTGGTCCTGGTGGAGAAAGAAAGCTCAGGAGCTCCCTAAAACACCATCCCTTCATGAAGAGCCTCAGAAAGCTTTGACCCCTCCCCAGAGCGCTGCAGGCCGGCCCCGTGCCGGGGTACCCAGCTGGATAACTCATTTTCCACTTGCACGGCCAAGCTGGTCACAAGGATGCTGGGCGCTGGCGGGGAGAGCAGCTGGCTGGAGCTCAGCTCCTGAGGGGCCAAGGTAGGGGCACACGGGAGGGGAGGCAGAGAGGAGGGGGCTGCCACGTGTCCCAGGAGCCCCCCATGCCTGATCCCTGGGAGGTGAGATCCCAAAAAGCACCTGGAGGTCCTCACGCAGCCGCTGAGCCCCACGGACAGCACGCCCCACCCCGCCGTGACCCCAAGCAGGAGCCCCTCACTCCAAATCCCTCCCAGGGGGTTGGGAACTGGAGCTGCTGCTCGTTGTTGCTTGCCCCAGGATATGGAAAAAGCCAGTGATGAGTCCTCTCCACTGGGCAGCAGTGACCCTGCCAGCGATCGTTGGGACACGGGCAGCGGGTGCTGCGATGCTTAAAGTCAGCACTGAGCTTGCTGGTCCAAAACTGGGGCTTCTAAAAGGGGGCCTGGGCTCTGAGTGCCATTGGAAGCATGAAGGGGAATGGTTCCTTGCTTGGGTGCCTTGTACATGGAGATGGTGGTGAATAAACAGCAGCAGTTGCTCCCTGCCCGGCTCTGGGAAGGGATGGATCCATCACAGCCTCCCAGGAGCATCCCAGGTGGTGACAAGAGGCAGCTCCTGCTCCTGTGCAAGCATCTGGATTCCACACAAAGGAAAAGCCCACGGGAAAGCTGTCACAGCCTCAGTGCCCACCAGGTACAGGGTGTCCCATGGGATGTCATGGACACGTCAGCTGATGGGGCTGGTTTCAGGCACTCCATGGGTGTGAGGCAGCCCCAGAGCCGTGGCGTGAGCGTGGCTGGCAGCCAGCAGCTCCAGGAGGGAGCTGGGGAAGAGGGAGAGGCCATCAAAGCTGGGTGTCCATCAGCACTGCTTCGAAGGTGCCTTCAGACCTGACCTCACCACATCAGTCCCTGCCAGCTCGGCCACACAAGCACGTGGGCTGCCAGGAACCAGGGTCACTTGTCACAACGGCTGCTGGTGACGGGGCTGTTCACACACACTCTGAGCTGTGCACACACGTGCACACGCACACGGGGACACGCACACGGGCACACACCGTGGCAGGCACTGCAGGAGCACGGCTGGGCTCTGCTTCAGGTGGGCCCGTGGCACAGGGTGGCCCACGGAGGGGCTGCCAGGGGAGCTGCTGGGACAGGCAGCCCTGACGTGGGTGTTTGAAATGGTATCTGTGTCTGCAGCCTGGTCTGTGGGCTGAGCAAAGGTAAGGCTGAAGGAGCAGGATGCAGGAGTGGGTGCACTGGTGGGGTCTCTGGTTCTTGGTCCTTGCACCCAGCATCCCCACCCACCCCAGCTCTGCTCCTCTGGCCTGACCTGAATCTGCCTCAGGAGCAGCTATGGCAGGATTGGTGCCTTCCTCGTCCCCCCTGGCTGCGGGCAGAGCAGGACCCAGCACCCAGATAAGAAGGAGCTGCCGGTGCCTGTGGCCTGGGGGCAGGGTTTGGCCCCGCTCCCAAGGTCCCTGCGGGGTGGACGGCTCCTTTTGGCTCCCCTTGTCATCTCTGCCCCAGCTGGGCACATGCCCACGATGCCCTCCTCTTCCTCCTGCTCTTTTTCCTCCTCCTCTTCCTCTGGCCCCACGGGGTGATCCAGCGTGGGTGCTCCCACAGCAGCATCCCCATGACACCCCTGCATCCCTGCTGGTGGTGGACCTCAGGCAGGGCCTATCCCCAGCTCTCACCTGGGGAAACTGAGGCAGGAGACAGAGCGAG
>NW_008621498.1:0-259 GCF_000691845.1 Merops nubicus | reverse complement strand
TGAAGGAGGCAGCTCTGAAGGGCGGGGCAGGAGCGGGCACACGGTGCCACCGCCCTCGGAGCAGGATCCATCCCTGGAAGCGCTCCCGGCTCCGGTGATGAATCACACTTTCCCCAGAGATCAGATTGCAGCTCCTGCACACGGCGGGGGGGCAGACCTGGCACTTCTTGCCCTGCGGAGGGCACAGCACTGGCAGCATCACCCGGGCTCGCTGCTGCTACATCCTGTTATTGCTGAGCTTTGGGCAGGTTGGGCACCC
>NW_008621497.1:998-3309 GCF_000691845.1 Merops nubicus | reverse complement strand
TGGGAGCACCCAGCGCCCAGTGACACCCCTGCACCCCCACGGACCCGCCGGCTCCCCAAGAGACGTCCCTGCACCCGCACGGCCCCGGTATCGCCCTGCACCCAGGACCACCCCTGGCTGCATCCCACACCCAAAGACACCCCTGCGTCCGCAGGGCCCCGTGGCAGCACCCTTAGCGCTAACACAGGGAGGCTCCACCCGGAGAGACACCTACCCAAATGTGTCCACACAGTCCTGGGAGCAACTACTTTGCATCTCCGGCGTCACCTGCAGAGATACTCCCTGGGAACATCACCCGCACAGCCACGCAGACAGAGCTGCACCCCCGCACACACCTTCATCACCACAGACACAGCTGCCCAGGCACAGCCAGGCACTTTAACACACACGGCAACACTTGGCGCACACACACTGTCCTGTTAACAACCAATGTCTGTCACGACGTGCCTGGACGTTGGCCACGAAGTCAGCACAGCAGTAGCACTGTCCTCAAACAGACCTCCTGCCCAGACAGTGCTCCTGTATGTGGACTGGCGAACACGTTGTGTCCTTGTGCACTGCCACATGTCATACAGCTGACCTCCCTTTGCTTGAAGTCGGGTAAGTCTAAGCGGGTCCACATTCACTTTTTGTTTGTCAGCCCTCTGGGCATCATCATCACCACAACGTGGAGCTCCTGCCTTTGGTATCATGATACTTCTTACTCCATCGTAATCTTGAGACTAGATGTAATCCTGACTTTATAGTGCAAACCCCCAAAAACAATCAAGGAAATTTTACAGCAGGTACTGCAGAGCTTCTTCCCGCACAGCAGGCACCTCTTGGCTGGCATGAAAACACTAATTCTTTTAGGCAGTTCTATTCAGCCTCCCAGCACAGAGTTTGAAAACTCATATTAGAGCAGCAATGTCTGGACATCTTTCAGAAGTGCCAAACTACCTGAGTGCCAACTGAACTCACTCCCAGAGTTTGGGCAGACAAAGCACATTTCCTGTTCAAGATTAAAAACTTGAAGCTACTCTTTATGTTAAGCTGAAGCTTGTTCTGGCAGTCGTAGAGACAAGTAATGTTTTCTACAAACTTTCCTGTCCTAGAAGTATCACCAGACACTTTATCTAGGTAAATAATACAGATTTTAGTAGGATTTGGATTTCTGCTATTTCTGAGCTGTGTTCTACAGGTAACGTTCAAGAATAAATATACTCTTAACTTCCTTGTAAAGCTGGCATTGCCGCACAGCTAACACAGTTCAGCGTGCCTGCCTTGTGCTGGAAGTGCCACTGTTTCGGTTTGCCCAGGTGTGAAGCTACAACGAGCAGCACGTGTGCCACCTGGTGCCAGGCAGGAGTATGGAAAGCCCTTTGGCTTTCGCTTTCTCTGCCTAAGGATGGCTCAAAAGTTTCCTATCAAACACCACTTACATGCAAACCACCCCCCCTCTCCCCCTCCGGGGATTTCAGAGGAATGCTTTTCACAAAACAAGCAAATGAGTTGTCAAAAAAACTAAGTGTGAATTTAAATTCTTTGGCCTGAAAACCAAGCTGCTTCATTTGCAGGCCTTGAAATCTTCTGAGAATCATAGAATAGTTTAGGCTGGAAAAGAACTTTAAGATCACAGAGCTCAACCATTAACCTGGTGCTGCCAATTCCACCACTAAATCATGTCCCTAAATGCCACAGAAAGGTGCCCTTCTCTGTTTTGGTTTTTTTTTTTATTCCATATAAGGCTGATTTTCCTCTTCTACCACTAGGTTTTATTTTTTTCACACTTTATAAGACCACCTCCCACCCTCATGTTTTGACTATCTTTTTCCTCAAAGAAAGCCATGATTGTCATCAACACAACTCTGCTATGATCCTGCCTGGAGGCCACCCAATTGCCACATTTGTCTGGGCTACTAGGCAGGACAAGCACAATCCCAAACCTTTCATGCCTCCAAGAGAGCTGAGGAGAGGGGAGACAAGTCCCTGAGATTTTGCAATGCCTACTTGCCCTAGCTATGACTTTCTGATGGTGAAGGCTTGCATGAGGCCATTGACTCTGAGAACCAAGGAGTGTTACAGCAATTCCCATTATTAAGTATAGTGCTTTGTATGCCAGGAAATGCATGGTGCTAGATAAAAGACAGGTTATGGGATTGCTTCCTGCATTCACTGCATCTCCATTTGGAAGTCCCTCATGGCATTATGGAGTCCAAACAGTGATGCTGGTGTTACCAGCTCTGGAGAAGTCTGGTTACTGTGATCTGTAAATGCCACCTCTCTATGGCAGGTCCCAAAGGCTTGTGGCTGCCAAGGCAGAGGAAGTCAT
>NW_008621497.1:0-900 GCF_000691845.1 Merops nubicus | reverse complement strand
ATATTAAGGATCTTCTGGGCTGATAGCATGGCAGGCACTGATGAACCAAGCCAGCAGTGGTTTGAGTAGTAGATGAGTTTGACTATGGACATTTGTTGATCAGAGCTGTAGCAAAAAAAAAAAAAAGAAAAATCAAAACCAAACCCCAAAATCCCAACCTCATGTATCTTTCTACTCCTATTCTTACTTCTACCAGCAGTTATTTACTGGCCTCATCTTTGATTCCTGCCAACATATGCAGGACTTACTCAATGTGGTGCACAAGCACTAAAAGTATGAGCACAAAGCTGAGCACAGGCAGAGATGCTTGCAGGATGGGAACCTTTGACTGAAAGCACTTGGGCATGGGATTTTCATCCCTGCTGGGTTAAAGAGCATCTGGCATCCTAGCAAGCCTGGCTAGCTTTTCCACACCCATCTCTGGCCCACTGTAGACAGTTTGAAGCCTCAGTCTTCAGCTGAAGTAGTCCTGGTTAGAACCAGGATGCCACCAAGCAGGCTAATAGAAACCATAGCCTTGATTCCACAGTAACTCTCCATGGCCTCATTTTGTGTTTACCCCATAGAACACCTCTTGCTCTCTCTGGTGTGTCAGCCTTGAGAGCAGCAGTCTTGTGCCACCAGGGAGAGAGAATATCAGGGGATTTCTGCTTGTGCCCCTTTCTCAGGCATAGCTACTCTACAGCCACGCACACCGATGCCATCTGACTACTTTTTTTTTTGTTTTGCCTTTCTATCTTTTCTATTGAAGCATATATTTGACATGAGTTATGTTTCTGGGGTTGTCTAGCCTGGAGAAAAGGAGGCTGAGGGGAGACCTTATTGCTCTCTCCAAATACCTGAAAGGAGGTTGTAGCGAGGTGGGAATTGATTTTTTCTCCCAAGTAACAAGCAATAGGA
>NW_008621496.1:0-1842 GCF_000691845.1 Merops nubicus | reverse complement strand
GCACTCGATCCTTTCATCCAGATCATTACTGACTATGTTAAATGAGACTGGCCCCAAAAATGAGCCCTCACCACAACTCTCTGGGCTCGGCCATCCAGCCAGTTTGTAACCCAGCAAAGAGTCCACCTGTCTAGGCCATGAGCCACCAGCTTCTCCAGCAGAATGCTGTGGGAAACGGTGTCAAAGGCCTCACTGAAGACCAGGTAGGCAACATCCACTGCTTTTCACTCATCCACTAGATGGGTCACCTGTCACAGAAGATCAGGTTAGTCAAGCAGGACCTGCCTTTTATGAACCCAGCCTTTAAATGTGAGTGAAACTTTTGACTTACTGGGAAGTTGTTCCAGGTGCAATGGCCCCCTACCAGGCCACTCCAGAGACTGCTGGGCTAGACCTTTATGCATTAGAATTGATAAAAATAAATCAAAATCTGACAAAAGTTATTAGCACAGCGGAAGGAATCCAGGTTTTCCAAGACACTTTGGCCTGATAGCTGATAGCTCCAACTCAGCCCTAAAGGTGTTCATGTCATGGGAGGAGTGATTGATGCAGACTATCAAGGAGTAATTAAGGCCATCTTGTTAAATAATGGTGAGCAAGATTTGGTTATTCAACCCCACAGTAGAATAGCACAGTTATTGATACTGCCAGTTTTAAAAACAATGGTGAGGAAGGGGGAACCACCCCAAGTTACCACTGTTTGTGGGGATAAAGGATTTGGATCCACCAGCTTTACTAATGGAGCAAAAGTATGGGTCCAAGGGCCACGTGGCCTTCCTGAACCAGCTGAAGTAATAGCTGCAGGGGAGGATAATACCATTTTAATGATGAAACCAAATGCAGAACAGCAATGTTCCTACAGAGTATCAAATAATTGCCACTTATCGAGAAGATAATGGCAGAATTTCCTTCTCCAGCTCCTGCAGTGAGGCTTTTATACATTAACTTGGCCTTTCCATAGTACTCCTTAAAACTTTAAATCCACTAGGCTCCTGTTAGAAGGAACTGGAATGCTCTTGTCCATTTTCACTTGCTTAAAAGATTATGCCCTTTCCTTTAAGAGATGGTATCATCAAGATACACATCCTAATGAAAATAAGATTGAAGGCTGCTCAAGAGCAATCTCTAAAAGCTATGGAGCAACCAGGATATCCTAGTTTACATGGACTCCATGTCTTACTAAGTGCTGCACAGAGACCACTGTCTTTCAGCTACCCTTCTGGAATATATGATGAAGATACTGGAATAAATGATGAACACACTGGACGCATCAACAACCAGTATAACTAACTCAATGAAAAGTGCCCTGAGAACTTGCTGCATAATGAATGTGCTTTGAGCATAATCACACATTTGGGCCTTGCCCACACGAGTTCACAGTTTAGGCATGAGAGCAAGTAAGATTGCAAGGACAACAACACACAGTGACAAGCACTGTAATCAATGGTAAAAGCACGTAGTGTTATGCAGCCAACAGTTTCTGTGGGAAGCATAAAGGCAGCTGACTGGTAGTGCAAGCTTTTTAAGGGCTCTTGCTTTAAGAAAGTGTGAAAAAGAGAAGTTTACTGCATTAGAAAGCACAGGAGAAACATGTTTACTCACAAAGGAGGCAAGATGGACCTATTAGGTAGCCGACTGAGACCTAAGTTTGCAAAAGGGACAAAAACAGCCCACAGAACATACAAAGTTAATTTCAGGTGGACGTCAGTAGTAATGAGTCCACTTGAAGTGAACCGGAGTGAGGCAAAGAAGGTCAGGGGCTGACGTGTTGCACCAGTGCTGTAAGCAGGGCCTGACAGAACAGCTTTCCGCTCACACGCGGTGGGGACTCGGCCGGCGGTG
>NW_008621495.1:0-6050 GCF_000691845.1 Merops nubicus | reverse complement strand
TTCTTCCATCCCTTGTATAGCTTCTTTGTTTGAGAGTAACAGCAAGCCTGCACTGGGTCAACAACAAAATCCAGATGCTTTATGTCATCTACAAAACAAACACCAGAAAAACCCATATAAGCAGCACCGTGCCATAACATATGCAGGTTTCTGGTGCATCTACACTGAGCACATGGACTGGAACCCAGATTTCTGCTAAGCCTGAGAAGTGCCTACTCCTGGCCTATCATCCACCCTGAATGTTAGATTTGTTCACAAAGTTTTAGCAACACACTTTGCTGTGGACTTTTGGTAGGAAATTCAGGGATAGTGAAGTTTTAAGGAGGACCATGGGGTCAATAGCTAGAACTGCAATGTTATCTTCGAGTGTTAAAGACACAATCCATTTATTTATGTATATCCTGGAGTAAACTTTTGCTTTCCTCAATTATGAGGTTTGGTAATTTTAAGCCATTAGTAATTGAGGACAAATGCTCTCTTCTCTTAACTCCAGTACCTTCCCTAAATTTCTGACCTTGCTTTAAAGAATCTTGACCTTAGTATCATTAATTTAGAAAAGGTACTGCTGATCTATGCCCCCACCAAGTCTGGAGAAAGAGACATAATTCTATGCATTAACATAAATGTAGACATGTTTACATACGCCAAATGTTATGGCATAACATATAGCATATATGGGTAAATGTAAATGTTAACATAAATGTAACATAAATGTTCAGAGTTTTATACCTGCAGTTTTCATTATCACAGAAGACTTGGAGATGAAATTAAAATGAACTCATAGGGAAGAATTTTATTTCATTACTCAGCCACAAATTGCTGAAGTTATAAAAACATACTATTTCAGAATAAAGGTCCTAAATATTTAAAAGTTCTAGTGGTGGTGGCTTAAGAGGAATGTTTCCCAATGTAAACTTTTTTGCTTCAAATTGTTTCAACTCTTCAGTTGATAATTCACTCCTTGGCGTAAATAACTTTTCTGATGTAGTCGTGCTTGTGACTGAAGAAGACATCGTTATTATGGTATGTCCAGAAGAACTGGCAGTCTGCCCAAATAAAGTACTGCTTGAATGTGAGGGAGAAGTTGTATTAAAAGCTCCAAAGCTTGTAAGTGGAGTGGTGCTTGAAGAGTTCACAGCAGTGGAATTGCCAGACCCTGAAAACCCAGGAGTTCCAAAACCACTAGTTGTTTCAGAAGTTTTAAATGAGAAGGAGGCTGCAGATGGAGCTGTTGTGCTGCCAAAACCAACAGAATGGGCTGCACTGGGAGAGGACCTCAGGCCAGCAGCAGAGCTCCCAAAAACTGGGGTGTTTCCAGATGGTGCACTGCCGAGGAGACTGGGACTTGTTTTGAAGGAGAAACTGCTCGCGCTGCTACTGGTGCTACTCACAGGAAAGCCTGCCATTACAGAGATTATTTTTTAAATGATATAATGTGCACACTTGTGATAGTAGAGAAGAAAAAAATCAGGAAAATTTTTAACTGTTGTTTCTTAAAGCAGGAACTTACTTGAAAACCCTAAGCTTGATGTTATCTGTCCTCCAAATCCCGAAGGTGGCAATGCTTGTGTGACCGTGTTCTTTAATTCAGATAGCTTGAAAGAAAAAAAAAAAACAAAACAAAACAACACAGATACATAAATGAAAACTCAGTTCAAAACAGGAAAAAGCCTTTCAGTAAATACCTGAACCAAAAATACAGCTGCCCAGTCCAATTTAACACAAGTAAGACTACATTAGACCCTGATCACCTCCATCACCATTGCATGCTCCTGCAGCTATGAACAAAACGCTTTAAGGCCACAGGCTGTTCTCCGTGAAACATGCCAGAAACACCAATGTATGACAACTGACAGATTTCTGTCTGTCAGTGACCTGAACACCTCTTCCAGCTCTCCTCCTCCTCTCTTACCTTGGCACAACTAGTCTTCTGTGCAATAGCCCCAATCCCATGTTCTCCTCTTCAGCATTGCAGGTACCACAGGCTGTGATCATATTACTCAAACTTTGACGCACTTTATGCAGACTCCACCTACATCAACTTACTCTGCCTCCCTGATTCTTCAATACTGACTTTAACTCATGCATTCTTTTCTGACAGCATTCTCTTCTCTCCCTGGAACAATTACACTTTTGATCTTCAATTTTTATCCAAACAGTTTCTATACCACCTACCTGTCTGTTTCTCACTCTGGCATTACGAAAATGGAATCAAACATTTTTATGTCTCTGCCATTTAGGTGCAAACAAGGATGCCCTAATGAACCATGTCTATTTGATGACAAAAATACAGTATTCTGCAATCTTCACAGCAACATTTACCACCTATTTATAAAAAGTTACCACAACTGCAGTTAAATACTTGGATAGCAGCTGCAGTTTCTATGCAAGATCTCACCATTAAAAACAAGGTGGCACATTGTGACCACCTTGTCCTAGAATCCTGGAGGAAGAAATTAATGTTAGCGTTTGCAGAGCAATCTGGTGGGATGTGTCTAAAAAACCATGAATCTAAGGAAAAAAAGCTGCCCAGGATTAATCAAAGACATCAGGAACAGAAACATTTTGCCTGTCATTAACACTTACCAAAGCTGCTTTCGTTGATGCATTTGAAGCCTTCAGCTGAAGCAGCCGATTTTTCCATTGTGCTGCTAACTGTTGGACAGAATCTATCTAAAAAGGGGGGAGAGAAAAGCATGTTTTCATTATTGGTGAAGACTTAAAAATATATAGAATGATTTGACAACTAAATGGAAAGAAGATCTCTAGAGTGAGAAAAGGAACTTCATTAAGCCAAGACGACAAGACTTTCGTTTTCCTGAAACTTCAAGGTGGTGAGAAGCTGAATTTTTTGTTCTTAACAACAGAATTTCTTCAATTCTCTTACTGCTGCCCTTAAATCAACTCTTTTACTTCATGTAACAGTTAGATTTAAAAAATGTCCTGATGTTTTCTAAATCTACTATCTGAATTAGGCAAAAAAAAATCCCAAAGCAAACCATACACAAAATACGTAAGTTTTAAATATAAAAGAATAAACCCTGCAATCCTTGTTTTTATTTCTGGCTTGTCCACTCATTAACCAGAAGCCCTAAGATCTCTCCGAGCTTCTCCCCCATTTTCAGAAAAAAAATTACCACTTTCCAAATGCTGTAATTCAGAACAGTTTAATAATATCATCCTAAAATATTTAGCTTTGCAGAAATTAGCTTACTTGATTTTTATCAGGACCTTTAGTGAGAGCTAACAGATGACTGCACAGAACATAGATGGCAGTACACAGTATCTGTGCCTGGCTGATAATTATGACTGGACTATTAAACAAGAAACTGGAAAGTCATTTAATAACTTACTTTTCAGGAATTTCAGACCTGAATTTCATGTATTAATTTTGTCAACACACTTTATTTGAAGGCTGGCCTAATTGATCTTTTCTTAAAAGCTAACCAAGTAAAACATAAAGTGTCCCAAATCCCTGCAAGAGTGGAATGAGTAATCTTTTTGTATAACAAATCCTTCATTTTTCCAAAAGATCCTACATCATAAACATCAATAATTCTTTTGTGTCTAGTCACATGCTGGAAGATCATGTTCCTTCCTATCAGCTCTTACCCAACAGACTGGAAAATTCAGATTTTGACCCCTGTTAAGAATAGAAACACAAGCTTTGAAAAAAGACATGTTGTACTGAAAACATTTTTTGTGAGTATCTTACAGTTATCATCTACATAGTAAGGTTTTCATGAACTTGCACTCAATGCTTCAGTGAGGCTAGAGACTTATTTTTTTTTTAACTGAAGCTTCTTTTAAAAAATCTTTCTTCTGTCTCTGAAAATGCAATTCTGGTAGTTCTGAAAACACGTGAAACAAGAGTTGGTGACAACAGCAATTCCTTCTGTAGTACAGAACCAGAACCAACAGGAAGAGGAAATTTTTTGACTTAATTTGTATCTATCCAGCAGTCTAGTTCTTTTCCTGGTACAACACTGAACTGTGCTAGCTTCCTCGGTATTGACAGGACTGTAAGTGAGGAATACATATACATTTAAAGAGAAAGATATTAAAAAAAAATATATATATATTACTCCTTTATAAGAAATGAACATACTCCTTGAGAAGTATCTGCTATTTGTAGCATTAATTCCCTGCAATAAATGTGAAAGAACAAGGTCAAATAAACTTACCCAGTATTGTAGCTGAAGCACTATATATCCAGCTGTAACAATCAAACAGACTAACAGCATACAAAGTATTAAATTTTTGAGACAGGATGCAAAAAAACTTCTACAAATAACACCCAAGAGCAGAACAGGACTATGACAAGGAGTGTCAAGATTTAGAAAGACCATACATTTAACTGAGGCTAGCTAAACTAATAGTCTGTTGCCACCACTTCTTGTAGGAGCTGATGGGTCTAGACACGTATGCCACCAGTTTCAGAAGCCCAGATCTGACCATTTTAGCCTGTGATTTCAGACAGAAATAGGGAGTTACGGTACAGCATACAGACTCCCAGCTATTTTTGCAATCTACGTGGTGCACTGCAATTTAAAAGCATTCTGGCATTCTGATAATCTCCTAGTTTGGGAATGAAATGAGTCAAGAGTTGCCACCTGAAGAACAGAAACAAGTTCTATCTTGAAATGTGTTTACATCATGAAAAGTCAGCATTTTTAAAATACTTACATAGTTCTGAATGTTATTGTTTGCTCTGCAGTTATAATACTCCAGGTGCAACTCTTCTGGTGAGAAATCTGGAAATCCTGTAAGAGGAGGAATAATTAAAAAAATCCAAGAAAACGTATCAGTGCTCTCAATTGCCCTTTACAGTTAGGAAGAAATGGTCTTTGGTACGTTATCTGTAAGCCAGCTATGGGTGGAGACACATAAAAGGATTCATTAGAGAACTTCAAAGATGTGAATGTCCAAAATGAATTTGCTGTAATTCAATATTCCCTTCTGTTGCATTACAAGGCAAATCATCACCTTGCAAATGGTTCCACAGAGGTACAACAGTGTGGACAAGTGTATGAAACATCCTACAGAGTAGGAACACTAAAAGCATTGCCCACCTGAGATGTTTGGCTTTCCTTTCACCGGTGAATAAGATGAAAATATCCACTGCCCTGAAGATTCCCAAATTTCCATGTCTTTCACTACACACTCCCTACAAAACCAAACAAATTAAAACCACAGATGAAATTATATGGCCAAAAGAAAACCACAAAAAGTAGTTATTAGCCTGTAACTTACAGAAGTCTCTCCTCTTCATCTTTATAGCCATCGGCAATATTTTGACTGTTCACTAATGCAGAGAATCTGTTCTGTGAAAAGTCTGAATTTCTGCTGCTGCCGCCCGACGAGCCAAAATCAAATGAGCCAAAAAATCCTCTTCCGTGGTCTCTGCTGCCACCCCATGTATTAGACTTAAAGGTAGATGGCTGGATAACATTTGTGTATCTCTGGTTAGAAGCGCCCCATCCTCCTCCTCCTCTGCTAGTACCTTCCATTGAAAAAAAAAAAAGTCCAACAAAAGCCTTAGGTCATTTGGATAGTAAACCATACAACATCAGTAATTGCAACTGTTCTTATGAGGACAATAAGAAGTCTGAAAATAACAGGTAGTTTTTTCCTAACGAGTTAACTTCGTTATTTAGTGACCTTAACCTAGTGAGTTAAAGGTAGTTCTGGAATTCTGTGGAGTTGTGATTCTGTGGAGTCAGGCAAATTGTGAACCCCTCCTCACATCACTGTGCTGACAAGTTGTTGGCACTGCGGAAAAGTCACTGTTCCCGTTTTGTTTACGTTGTTTCAGCAAGTAACTACCCCGGCAGGAAAAAAAAAAAAAAAAAAAGTAAAATTTAACTCACAGTACGTCCACATTCGGGGCTCCTGCCTACACAGCTACAGCAGAGGCTCTGCTGCACAGCAGAGACCTCCCCGAGTTCAGCGTAAGGCCCTGGACACACCGTGCGCGCCGCGGGCGAGCTCCAGCCCTCCTCCAGCAGGTACCGCTGCGGCGTCACCGCCGGGCCCCAACCGTCTCTGCC
>NW_008621494.1:15590-17694 GCF_000691845.1 Merops nubicus | reverse complement strand
AGAGCCTGTGACAGACCGTAGCTATTTAAGCGTGCAGTCACACAGCGACGTGGCAGATGAGGTGCTCTGAAGCATGACATACCCTACCAGCCTAGTTCACTTTTTACACGCCGGTTAAGTTTTTTGAAAGGGTTGCAGTTGATTTTGCTTGAATTTTATTTTGATTACCAGAATGGATCGCTTTACTTAATGATCTCCTGGGAATATTTGATTGAAAGCGAAGACAAACAGGAAATCGATAGGATTTATAAAGCATGCATTTTGAATTTAACAAAATTATATCAATAACAAACTTCAGCTTTATGTTTAATGCCGTGTCTTGCTGATTTCAAGCTCTGAATCAATGCAGCTCTACAGATATTTTGAGCAGAACTAGAAATACGTGCTGATGCAATGAAATACCGTTTACAGCCGTCAGTAATGCAGAATCAGTGTATTAAATTTTCATCAATGTTTTCTAGAAAGGACAGTTGCATAGCAAAAAAAGCCATGCACTTCAGGCAGGTTTTAAAGAGTCGTTTTGGATGAAGAGTTACTGCCATGCAGTTAACCACACAATCTGGAGTGAGGCATCTTGTATTTCATAGCAGCAGTTAATTATAAAACATTGTCGAATAATAAATGCTAAATTATTTTCATAATCAAATTAGTGTTTTCCCCTAACTGATTTATGTGAAACCGTTTTACACTTACTAGTTTTTCTTAGAAATATGAAATGTAATATTTGAAGAAAGATTTTGAAATTTTTCTAGGTTTACTGTTAACAATTTGTTAATTGCCTGGATAGTAATTCTAACTGCTAGAATTTAGGATCTGTATTACTAGTTCTAGGACTGGTAAAACTGTCTTTAGTCATGTAGTAAGCGCTAATTCTCATTTTCCTGAACCAGTGTGGTATTCAAAAGTATTTGTATTTTCATAGGACATTGCTATGTCTTTTTTTTTTTTTCGTTCTTTCAAATCTTTTGGCACCAAGATATTCCTCTGGCTATGTCTTAATTTAGTTTTCCTAAAAACACCTTCCTTTCTGCTGAGGAAAAATTATAAGACCACTTTAGAAGAGCTGTGCAAGAACATTAATTTACAGAACAGTAAAGAACATAAATTTACAGAACAGTATGTGCATTATATTATACAGGGAAAAACAAAGGATAATGTTGACTTTAAAAGGAGTGGGTTTGTTGTGGGGTTGGTTTGCTTAAAAAAAAAAAAGCTTTCTATCAGGAAATGAAATAACATGTTCATAAGGAAGGCAGTCTGTCAATAATTTTCCCCATTTGGTTCCATGAGCCACAAAATCCTGCAACACTGACACTAGAGAAAGATTAAAAAAAAAAAAAATACGTTGGTGCTCATGTGATTGAGATGGGCACTGGTAGGAAACCAAGATGATTCTGGTATCTTCAGGAACACTAGATTTGCCCTGGTGTTTTCTCCATTGAACATTAGCTTCTTTTTTGATGTCCAAGCAAAAGAAATAATGCTAGAAAGACTGTCTTCCCAGAAACCCGATGGACATATTGTTACTTTTAAGGCAACATGAAGCGATTTTTTCTTTTTATCCACTTTGAAGTGACAGTGTGTGTCCCCAGATCTCTATGGAGATTTTTACAGTCCTAAGAATGTACATGTAAATACTGAATTATGGATTGTCTCTGTTAGCCAAGCTGCTATTTAAGCTATTTGACCTTTATGGTTATGTAGCTAACATTCATCACAGAATTTTTTAAGCTGTGGATTTTGTGCAATGAGAAAAGCAAAGTCACAGAACTAACATATTAAAGAGAGAAATTTATGGCATTTTGTTGCTGTGCTATAAAACGTAAGTAAACATCCTTGATGAACTTGTCTAAAGGTACAGCAGAGCAAATAGACTAGGGTGTGGTTTTTGTCACTGGAGGATGTACAGAACGTGCATGTTCTCTGTCATGAAAGAGAAGTGTGAGTTTCTGTTTAATGTCTCTTGCCTGAATGATGAAATGCATCAGTAACCTTGGAATTAGTTATGGGTACAAGCAAAGTTCACAGAATTGGGTGTGATTAACTTGAGTCACTGAAGAATATTAAGCAGAAAGTAGAAAAGACACAGTCAGAGGAAGATAAC
>NW_008621494.1:0-15559 GCF_000691845.1 Merops nubicus | reverse complement strand
TCCTGCTGTTGAAGCTAGGCGTTACCAGCAATGGTTAGCTGTTAATTTACACAGTTAAAATAAAGGATATTTTTGATAGGAGGTGTGATTAGAAAGAAGAAACAGAGTTTAGTAAGTGTTTATGTAGGTGATAAACCCAAGACGTTCGAGTCAAAATGGTATCAGAATTGTGTGACAGGAAGATAACTATGTTGTGAAGATGTGTTGTGTATATATGTTGTGAGAGTGATGAAGACTTATTAGTAAGACCTTATAGAAACAAGGGAGATGTGTATTGAAAAAATTATTGATAAGGCAGGTGTAGATCATGTTATATTTCAGGAGATTGGAAAGAAATGCATTTTACATGGAAGGTTAAAAGGTAAATATTAGTTTGCTTACTCATCTGTTATTTGGCTGGTTTTGTTTTACTGAGGGTTGACTTGCAGAAATTTACAGAGCTCTGTCTTTTTTTTCACCAGAATCTCATACTTGCTTATATGAAATACTCTTCTGTTGCAGGTTCTGTGAGTTTTTTAGAAAAAGAGACTCGAAAATGTTGTCCAGGCTCTTTCGAATGCATGGCCTTTTTGTAGCCTCTCACCCGTGGGAAGTCATTGTGGGGACAGTGACTCTCACCATCTGTATGATGTCCATGAAGATGTTCACTGGGAACGATAAGATCTGTGGCTGGAATTACGAGTGCCCCAAACTTGAAGAAGTAAGGATTTAAATTTATGTTACAGTACTTACAGTTAATGAGGAGATCCAGGGTTTTCTGTATAATGAGATCAGGTTGTGATGTATTAGGATGACAGTAGCTGTGGAGAAACTTCTTCACTGCCTTTATTTCCCATGTGGATACTAAAGCTGTGGGCAAGCAGTGATGCACTACAGAAGGTATCTAGTGGGCAAGGATTTTATGTTAATATTATTTGCAGTATTTTAGTTTTATAAACTGGAGTAGCTGTGATACTTATTTTATTCTGAAACTTCAATTTTAGTGCAGCTTTAGAATGGATTTTTTTTATTACTGACACTTAAGTTACTGCATAATGTAAAAGCTAACTCACTCACTTTATATCTCATACAGGATGTTCTGAGCAGTGACATCATCATCCTGACAATCACACGCTGTATAGCAATCCTTTATATATATTTCCAATTTCAGAACCTAAGGCAGCTTGGATCAAAGTACATTTTAGGTACTGGTGCTGATTTTTTTATTTGCTGTATGTTTAATTGTTTTTTCTAAGTATAAGTTGGTAATCATTATTTAAATTTTACTACAGAACAGGGTTGTTTTAATTATTTGCTATGTAGCAGAATAAATGTTCTGCCTAAATCAAAGCGCAATTTTTTTAAGAGAGATTAGGTAGGATAATATATAAACTGGAAATGTAGTTCTTGAAATAATGTTTTATTGTATAAAGGTGTAGAGCTGTTTAAACTAGTTTTCATTTTTGCTGATAAGGAGAAGATAGGTGGCTTTTATTTCTTATAGGCTTTCTTCAAATGCAGTACAAATTTTGGTTTTAAATATCTGTATTAAAAATAACATCTACTTCAGTTGATATCTGAACTGCTGTTAGTAATCTCTGGGAGATGAGAATTGTTATTTTTTTCTTCAGGTTTTATCTAAAGGTATAGTTTTTATTTTTAACTCCCAATATACATAAACCAAAAATTTCCAATTCTCAATTCTTTTAAAGGTATTGCTGGCCTCTTCACAATCTTCTCAAGTTTTGTTTTTAGTACAGTGGTAATTCACTTCTTGGATAAAGAACTAACGGGTTTAAAGTAAGTAATGAGTTGTTGCTCTGGGTTTCTTGCTCAAATTTTTTTTTCTAGTATGCTAAACCTTGAATTCTGATATGCCGCTTTCTTTTTTTTCAGTGAAGCTTTACCGTTCTTCCTGCTTCTGATTGATCTGTCAAGAGCAAGTGCACTAGCCAAATTTGCACTCAGTTCCAACTCACAGGTCAGAGGGTTTGGAGTTTTTGTTTTTGTTTTTGGTTTTTTTTGTAATGGAGCTTTTGAATTTAATGTTCAAAGATGAACATTATCCCATGTGCAGGGGGTCAAACCAGATGAACTTTAAGGTCCCCTCTGAACCAGACCATTCTGTGATTCTGTCAATATTATAAGTGGAGAGATGTATAGTTGAATACCATATTGGTAATATAGAAAAAGGGTAAGATTTTATCCATACTCTGTGTTCTTTTGTTTTCAATCCAGATGAGTGTTCAATTAAATAATAACACTGTAAAATGCACAGTCAGGTGAGCTAAGTTAATTTATGTATGAGTGTTTTATACGTTCAGAACTTTAAACCAGCAATACTTAAAGCTCTACTAAGGAGACCATAGTTTCTAGACCAAAGGCTTCCGCAGAACAGTTATTCATAGGGAAGAAGTTCATTTCCAGGGATGAGGAACAGTATGTAAAGAGACAGCTAACGTTAGAATGCTGACACTGGAAAGAGCATACTTCAGGCAGAACCTTAGCAGAGGAAACAGAGCATACGTGCAGATAGAAGCACTCATGCTCTGCCATAATTTACACAGCACAGCAAGAAGGACTGACAGGACATCTTGCTTGTCATACATTTTGATGTTTCTTTCCTCATAGTTTAACTTCTGAAATAAAAGTATATTTAACAAAATTAATTTATATCTGCAAAATACTGTGCATAGTAGTTGAGCATGCTCATTGTGTCAAAAGTATTGTATATTGTTTAATACTATATATTTGAGTATAATGTGCGTTCTCTATACATGCACCCATATTACTCTGTATTCTATATTATTCTATAATAATTGTAAATACAGGATATTCATTCATTATCAAGCTTGTATTTCACAAACAGGTTTTCCCTATGGCTTCTATCCCCCTCTCTTCAAAACCACCACCACCGAAAAAAAGGGCAGCAGACCCTCTAGACGTTGCCATGCCTGGCTTCTGCAGGAAATCCCTTTTCCCCCTCAGGGAAAGTTTTTCTGTCTTTTATGCCTTCTTTTCTGTCAGCTGAGGCTAGCGAGTTAAGTAATAAAATAGTAAAAGTTAGCATACAGATGTGTGGTTGTGAGAACTTTTCAAATGTCATGACATTTGCTGTCTTCGAAGTGTAGAAATTCTGTTCTTCTGAACGTACTGTAATTCAGATCTTTGTCCATTAGTGTTGTAGGAGCTTACAATACTGATGAGCCAAAGGAAGAGAAATTAATTAAAATTCAGTAATTTTGTGTAAATAAAGACTGTCAAAGTGTAACAACCTGAGGGATATAAAGCAATTAAAGAAAGTCTCTCATAATAGCTCATTTTCAATATATGTTTTGTAAGGACTTATCAATAATACTACTCAATTTACTGATCACATAGATTTACATCGTGTGTACTGCCTTAGTTTGATTTTTGTCTTTATGTTAACGTGCAGAATTTTTTCTTACTAGGATGAAGTAAGGGAAAATATTTCACGTGGAATGGCAATTTTGGGCCCTACGTTTACACTGGATGCTCTTGTGGAGTGTCTTGTGATTGGTGTTGGTACTATGTCAGGTGAGCTATAAGGTCTAAATGTCTAAATCTTTCCAATTAAAAAAGACAGCTTGAAAGACGTTGGGATATTGAGAATCAAATAGTTGCTGTTACCCCTGAGAGTGGAGTGACTTAATCTGTTTCTTTACCTTCCTAATGAGCCTATATTACTAGTTTCCTGCAGATAAGAATACATACATCTTGAAAAGAAGTTTAAAATACAAATGACAGCTTTCCTTGAGCATTGTGCAGTAGGAATGGACTTCGGCGTAGCTGCTTTTATAAAATTAAAACAATAGGATCATAAATCTTCACAGTGTGAAGATTTAAAGTCTTGGTGAACTTATTATTTATTTAGAATTCTAATTCAAAGCTTTTCTGTAAATACCACACCACACATACACGTTGTGCTTAGAACCAGCCAATACACAATGGCTAGGGCTTAATGTGCTTATTCTTCATTTATCTAGACAGTTCCTTCTATAATCTTCAGTGTTAGTTTAATGGTTTCTTTGTTACTTTTGCAATGCTTCTTCAAGTATATAGAAAGCCCATTGCATATTCAACTGTAAAAAATTTCTTCTCTTTTTATGCAGGTGTACGACAACTTGAAATTATGTGCTGCTTTGGCTGTATGTCTGTTCTTGCCAACTACTTCGTCTTCATGACCTTCTTTCCAGCTTGTGTGTCATTGGTATTAGAGGTAAGACCAACTTCCAGACAACATAAACCTAGTATGCAGACCCTGGGTTTCTCACAGGCTGTACATTTCTTCATGGAGTTACATGGCAGCATGTTTGTCTTCTTTTCAGAGTGAACAGAGGGAATGCACAAAAAGAGCTGCAGTGGCTCTGCTGATAACTTGTTAATGCCACTGTAAATAACTCACACTCAGTAGTGTGAGTTCTGATCTAAAGCAGAGTACACAAATTATATTGTAAATTGTTGGCCGTCCAGTTTTTTTCATGATTTGAATTCCAACATAAGCTAGACAATAGATTAGATGCTAACTCTTTTGTTGGTAATTTCTTGGTGAACTAACAAAAATGCAATGCTGAAGCTCACTTGTTCATTCTTCTAATATGTACTGAATAGGACCTATTTTTAAATTTTGTTTCTGCAGCTTTCTCGAGAGAGCCGTGAAGGGCGCCCGATCTGGCAGCTTAGCCATTTCGCTCGTGTTCTGGAAGAAGAAGAAAATAAACCAAATCCTGTAACACAGAGGGTCAAAATGATTATGGTTTGTGGCTCTTTTTCACCTGTGGTTATGCCATCAGTAAGGTGTCCTGGTGCAATGAGTTTTGTTTTCTATAGACTTGTGTTCTGCATCCCATTAGTCTAGTTTACCAGGGTGATTTTTAATAACATCGCCTGTGCCTACACCTGAAGTCTTCCTGTGTATGTCATTTCTGTGCCAAACACTCTGGGCTTTTTCATGTGTACTGATTCCCTCCCTTTTATCCCTGAGGTATGCTCAGCTTCCTTTGCTTATCACTTGAGCAAGAGGAAGGATGTGGTGGGACAGGCCAGAAGGGATGTTCATCGGGGGTGGGAAACCAGCCCTTAGCTTTAGACTTCTGAGACATGGGCAAATAAAAACGAAACCATGAAATCCAAACAAGCAAACAGATTACGTTTAATATTCATAGGGTTGATACTTATTTGCAGTTGAAAACGGATGTTTTGTTGTTTTGTGTTCTTTGTGCAGTCGCTGGGCCTGGTTCTTGTTCACGCCCACAGCCGCTGGATAGCGGAACCAGCGGCTCAGAACAGCACCGTGGAGAGCTCGGTGGGACTGGATGAGAACGCGCCCAAGAGGATTGAGCCCAACGTGTCCCTGTGGCAGTTCTACCTCTCTCGGTGGGCAGCCTCGCTGGGGGGAGCGTGTGTCCCTCATTGGGGGCTTCTCAGTGCGGCCAGGCTGTGCTCCCAGGTCAGACAGCTCTGACCAGTGCAGGGCTTTCTGGAACCAGAGATGACATTTCATACGAAATTTCAGAGCGTGCTGGAAAAAGTAATTTTTTCACTGGAGCAATTGTTCGGGCAGAGTTTTTGGCGTTCGCACACGAGAGCAAAAAGTGCAAAAACCACGTCACTATCATTTATCCTTCAGCTCAGCTGAAATTGGTGGCACCCATGGTTCTGTATTACATCTGGAAACTCAGAACTCTCAGTTTCAATTTTTTTTTTTCCTCTTCCTCTTTGCAGTTTTGCAACATAGTAGTCATTATTGGTAAAGGATGGTAGCAGAGACTTTCTACTTTATCATTGGGAGACAGGAGTTAAAGTAATGTGATGAAGCTGTTACTGACTATTTTACAGCCCTTTCTTTTACTAGGACTGCTTTTTAGCTAAGACTTGGCAACTATTTAATGACATCTGAAAACTGTTAATATTATAAATAATAATGTAGAATATTACTATGGTTAATAATGTAAAGAATTATTTCTCTACCCTAACCTAGCATACTTGAATGTCCTGATAGAAAATGTCTATTGACTGGAGTTTCTGTAACTCTATAAATCATGATGAATCTATTACACTTTCTAAAGCAAACAAATGTCAAAAAAACTATTATAAACAATAAATTGTATATACCATGTATTTACTTTTTGGTTTGTCTCTTGTAGAATGGCCAGCATGGACATTGAACAAGTAATCACTCTTGGATTAGCCCTTCTCCTTGCTGTCAAATACATTTTCTTTGAGCAAGCAGAGACTGAATCCACGCTTTCACTGAAGAACCCCATAACATCTCCAGTGATGGTCCAGAAAAAGGTCCCTGAGAATTGTTGCAGGAAGCAATCTGGACTTCAGAAAAACAGTCAGAAATCTAATGCAGCAGAAGAACCTTTAGTTCCCAAAGATGGAAATGGTAATTTTTAGCATTTTAAAGTCTGAACCTGTTTCTGAATATTTGGAACAAATAGTGAAATCTGTGTTAGCATGTTGTATTTGGAATCAAAGCTTCTGGATTTTGTAAAGCCAAGTTCATTTTAATTCCCTTTATGCAGATGAAATCATAAAGCCTGTATTACCAGAGTCGTCAACCAAGGCTACATTTGTAGTTGGCAGCTGCAGCCCTGTGGAAACTTCTTCATTTCCTAGTGGGAAAGAGGAAGAAATTGAGTTGCCTAAAGAACCACGTTCTATTGAGGAATGTGTTCGTATACTTGGAAATGCAGAGGTATGGAAAAAAACCTTTTTCTTCTTTTTAACCTCTACTGGAACACCTGATTTAAGAATACTTACAGTTCACTTTCCAGCTTTTAAATGATCCTGTTGATGGTAACTGACATTCTTCAGAAAACTGTATGGCTTTAATAGGTTGGGGGGGGGATCAGGACTAAAACAAAACCATCTAATGCATCACTTCTCCTCCAGTCAGTCAGGGTTTGGGGGAGCAGGAAGCAGCTTCATCATTCATGAGGTACCAGGTCACTGAAGCTTCATCATAAGTACATGGTTAAGTTGGGTATCTTGAGTAAAAACTTTCTGATCATACCCATTACTACTATAAAACCTGGCACTGGCATTTGGTTCCTTTACATGTACTCTGATAATGTCAAAGTAAAGTGGTTGCCCTTTTTCATTTGGAAGTGTTGAAAAGTACTTTCGCCAAGAGACTCTATACCTTATCTCCCGATCCTTTACATTTCCAGAAAGGAGCAAAATTCCTTACTGATGCTGAGGTTATCAGCCTAGTTAATGCTAAGCATATTCCTGCGTACAAACTGGAGACCCTCATGGAGACCCAGGAGCGAGGTGTGTCCATTCGCCGGCAGATGTTATCCAAGAAACTCCCCGAACCGTCGTCTTTGCAATATCTTCCTTACAGGAATTATAACTACTCTTTGGTAAGTAAATGCAGACAAGCAAAACTCACTGTAAAACTATTTTCCAACTACATTAAGTACATAAATACATGATTGAAGTGATGTGTATGAGTTAACAGTGAGCTTGACCAAAACTGATGCAGAAGCTTTAAAAAAAAAACAAAGCAGGCAAACACATAGCACTCTGTTGTTCTTAAACTTGGGGAGGGGGGCAAATTTTGTAACTTACCCCAAAAACATTTCATAACAAAGCATGCAGCTGTCTTGTCTCACAAATGCAGAATTCTGCCAAGACTGAGCTTGGGTTCAGCTGAAGGATGGTATTGCCTTGAGCTCAAGTTCAAATGGAAATTTATTTAAAGTTCATTTAGCGATATTAGAGTGTTGTGTGTGTTTGTTTGTTTCTAAATAGAGCTTAAGACTTGAAATTCAATGCATCTGCCAAATTTTACATTTGAATAGTATTAGCTGATAGCTGTAGTTGTTAACTTTCTGAGGTGGGAACTGGTTGCGTTAGCAGTTGCTGTAACCAGTAGGGTTATGGGGTTTTTGCTGAAACGCGTTGTTGCAGTCACATAGTATGTAGGTGCATAGTGTGTGATGTGCTGTACCATACCACTGTAGTGTAACCTTAATGATGCCTTTTCTGTTATTTTTGTAAGGTTATGGGAGCTTGCTGTGAAAATGTGATTGGATATATGCCTATTCCTGTAGGCATAGCAGGACCACTGTTTTTGGATAACAAAGAGTTTCAGGTGCCAATGGCAACAACAGAGGGATGTCTTGTAGCAAGTACAAACAGAGGATGTAGAGCAATATGTGTAAGTGTTGTCTGACTAGCTTGAAGAACTTTATATTATAAAACATATGCGGGGTGATACCAGGCGTGGTTTTGACTTCCTAAAAGCTATACTTGGTTTCCCTTCTGCTTTGGTTTTTAGCTTGGTGGAGGAGCAAGCAGCCGCATTCTGGCGGATGGGATGACTCGGGGACCTGTAGTGAGGCTGCCCACTGCTTGCCAGGCTGCAGAAGTGAAAGTCTGGCTTGAAAGCCCTGAAGGCTTTAAAATAATGAAGGAAGCTTTTGACAGCACAAGCAGGTTAGTACGATGGCTGTTCCAGCCTTACTTCTTCACATAAGCTCCTAACTGGTGGTTTTGTTTGTGTACTACTGTAGAGGAAACGATGTACTCATTTTGACTACCCCATGTAGTGTGAGTCTAGGAGAGCAAACGTCATTCTGGCTGTGTACAGAGCCTGCTAAATAAACATTTTCCAATGATAGGTTGTAAGCAACTGTAACCTAGCAGCAAATGAATTTACATTGCATAATACTTAATGCATTATTTATTTCCTCTAAGCATTTAAAAATAAACATAAAAGCTTAGTTGGGTTTTTGGCAGTTCCTATGCAAAAAGTAATAGAAAGTTGGGAATCTAGTCTTTCAGATTATATTACGAGAATATAGGATAATGCTAGAACAGAAATGCTAAAAAAATGTAAACCAGCATTAAGAATAAGTCTTTGTAAAGTCCTAGAGCCTTTTTCTAGGACCTCTGATTACCTGCTTTCCTTAGGAAGACTCGGAGAGAGTTTTCCGTATGAGTTTTGTTTCTTACCAATCTTACAAGTGTCAGCCAAGGACATAAGTGTGTTTCAGCCAGAGTCGACTCCTGCCGCTGTCCAAAGGCCTCATTTTTTGTTTATGCCTGGTAGTCAGGTGCTTTCAGGAATACAAATTCATTCCATTTATGGTAGGACTTCAGGACGTGTTATTTCATTAAGTCCAGTAATAGAAAATGTAAAAAAGCAGTGAACACTTTTAGAGTGACCATTTCAGAAGTATTTACTTGGGAGAGCTGTGTGCGTGGTAGCCGCAGGGTGTTTCCTGTGCTGAGGGAGGAGGAACACAGTGTCGTTAACAGCACTGCAGTGATTTACTGCCATTTTGCCATTTGAAACTAATTTGATATGTTCCCTTGAGGATTGCAAGTAATAGTTAATGTTCTTGCAGGTTTGCCCGCCTACAAAAGCTTCTCATCAGTTTGGCTGGCCGTAACCTTTATATCCGTTTTCAGTCTGGAACAGGGGATGCAATGGGAATGAATATGATTTCAAAAGTAAGGACCAGTGTTTTTAAGCACTATTTAAAAACAATAGTCCCTTTAAGTCTTTTTAATAATCATAATTTTCTTTTAAAAATAAATGATAGCCTACCAATCTGTGACTACCTGGGATGTGAAGAGAGGAGTATTAGACATAGTGCTGTTTGCAGTGCTATAAAATAATAAAAGTGTTTAACTTTGTCAAGTGTAAACAAGAACAGATGTTTACTATTGATGGAACTTTGTATTTTAATTTTTTAAAATTATTATTTAATGTCAATGTTCTTGATAGCATGGAAATTAAGCTTGTTGCTTTGTTGCTTTGGGCCAAAGATTTTACCTAATAGTAATTAATCTCTTGCTGTGTTTGTCATTTCCTTGTAAATGAAGGATGAGGAACCTGGTGAACGGTAGCAGAGGGGGGTTCTCAAGTGTTATGGAAGAATGTGAGACGTGACTCATAGATTGTTGGGATGCCTTGTGCTGTTTGAGACTAATACCAGTGGCTTATTCTGGGTAAAATTTAAGTCTGTCAGAACCACTACGTAAATGGGCCTGTTCGTACACAGTTAATAAATAAAGCAGACCTTTCTTCAGATTTCCTAGTGTAGACAAGCTCGTTCTACTACATCCAAAATTCATTCATTTCATGCCAGTAGCATTTGACCTGATTCTTGTTGTCTCTTCAGGATGGTAACTGTATGCCCATCCTCCTAGAATAGATACAGTCTGTAGGTACTGGGGAGAACACATATAATATATGGATATTCCCCATATAATTCCCAAAGTGGTTAGAAAAAATACGGTGGTAGTTGTTTTTTGTTTTCTGACTCCTGTGTTATTTTCTTCAGCTGCAATGGCTGATCTCATCAGACCTAATCTTGCTGCTCCACTGTCCTTGAGTAGCTTGTTTTGCAACCATGATGATACACTAGCCTTTCTCCCCTTTCTCTTCTAACAGGGTACTGAAAAAGCACTGGCAAGGCTGAATGAAGAGTTTCCTTACCTCCAGGTTATAGCTATTAGTGGTAACTATTGTACAGACAAAAAACCTGCCGCTATAAACTGGATAGAAGGAAGAGGAAAGTCTGTTGTCTGTGAAGCAGTCATTCCAGCCAAGGTTGTTAGAGAAGTAAGTGTCTGCTTTCCTTAACTTCCTGATAAAAATGTGTATGTTTTGCAAAACTGATACCTGCCTTTCATCATAAATATTAACTGTTTTTTCCAGGTAACTAATTCCTACATGTATCTTCTGACATAATGTGCATATCTTTAATGATGTATATCTAGTTGAAGGCATCAGGATATTCAGTTTTTACCTTTGAAGAATTATGCCACAGTTTGACAGATTATAAAACATAGGGACTTGCCTGTCACTTTGATCATTTCACTGGTTGTCTCTTGCACAAGCCTGGCATTCTCTTCAAAGTTTTATGCTTTCCACTACCATGAGAGCAGATAGTCACAGAAATATAGGATGGGTTGATTTGGAAGGGACCTTAAAGATCATGTAGTTCCAAGTCCCTGCCACGAGCAGGGCCAGTTCCCACTAGACCAGGTTGCACAAAGCCCCATCCACCCTGACCTTGAACACATCCAGTGATGGAGCATCCACAGCTTTCCTGGGCAACTTGTGCCAGTGTCTCACCACCCTCATAGTGAAGAACTTCCTCAGATCTAAAACTACCGTCTTGCAGTTTGAAGCCATTACCCCCTGTCCTATCACTACAAGCCCTTGTAAAAATTCCTTACTTGGCTTTCTTGTAGAGTCTCTTCAGATACTGGAAGGCTGCAGTAAGGTCTCCTTAGAGCCTTCTCTTCTCTAGGTTGAACACACTCAGCCTTTCCTCATAGAAGAGGTGTTCCAGCCCTCTGATCATCTCTGTGGCCCTCCTATGGACCTGTTCCAAAAGGTCTATGTCCTTGTGTTGTGGGCTGCAGAGGTGGACACAGTACTCCAGGTGGGGTCTCACCAGAGCAGAATAGCAGGGCAGAATCACCTCCTTCGAGATGTTGGCCACACTTTTTTTGACGCAGCTCAGGATACAGCTGGCTTTCTGGGTGCAAAATGTTGGCTCGTGTTGGGCTTTTCATCAGCCAGCATGCTGAAGTCTTTCTCCTCACGACTGCTCTCAATCCATACTCTATCCAGCCTGTAGGTGTGCTAGGGATTGCCCCAGCCCAGGGGGTGGACCTTGCACTTGGCCTGGTTGAACTTTGTGACATTGGCATGGTCCCACCTCTGAAGCGTGTCAGGATCCCACTAGATGGTGTCTTTTCCCTCCAATGTGTCAACTGCAACACACACCTTGATGTCATCTGCAAACTTGCTGAGGATGCACTTGATCTCACTGTCTATGTCACTGACAAAGATGTCAAAAATAGAAGTAGGTATCTAGGGCAATGACTGAGTCAAATTCCCTATGGAAGGAAATAAGGGGCAAGGGTTTATTAACCATAAATAGGGTATTTCTACTCCTGCTAAGGCACGTTATAGTAAAAGCGTATCACTTTGTCTAGGTGTTGAAGACAACTACAGAAGATCTAGTTGAAGTGAACATAAACAAAAATTTGGTGGGTTCTGCGATGGCTGGTAGCATAGGTGGCTACAACGCACACGCAGCAAACATTGTGACAGCTATTTACATTGCCTGTGGTCAGGTAGGTGTGTTTCACACCCACCCCTTCAGCTCTTCCCCGTTCCAGGAATCCTTAACCGAGCGCGTAGCTGAGCGTTCTGATTGTGCTCTCTCTCTCCCCGGGGGCGCGCAGGACGCCGCGCAGAACGTGGGCAGCTCTAACTGCATCACCCTGATGGAGCGGACCGGTGCATCCAACGAAGACCTGTACATCAGCTGCACCATGCCCTCCATAGAAATAGGCACCGTCGGCGGAGGCACCAACTTGCTCCCGCAGCAGGCCTGTTTGCAGGTACAGACCGGAGAGCGTGGGGCAGCTCAGCTCCTGCAGGCCAAGCTCGCTCGCCCACCGTCTGTAGTGAGCCCAAAGAGTACTGTGGGAATGGGGCCTCCGGGGACGTGGTGGGTTTGACAAGAAAATTTTAGAGTTAGCTCATAAATTTTTCATGCATCCACTTTCTAAAGCTTAAGACCTTTAATATCAAAGCTAGTTCACTGGATGTAATTTGGAAAGACTTACTTTAATACTAAATTTAGCATAAATTTACGTGGGTTTCATAGCATAATATTGCATGTTTTGCTTTGCAGATGCTTGGGGTTCAAGGTGCAAGCCAAGATAACCCTGGTGAAAATGCCCGTCAGCTTGCTAAAATTGTTTGTGCGACAGTGATGGCAGGAGAACTGTCACTAATGGCAGCTCTTGCAGCTGGGCATCTAGTTAAAAGCCACATGATCCACAACAGGTAAGAAACAGAGAAATTATTTTTCTGCTGTTTTGCCATTCTTAAGTACACGATATACTGTAATAATTACATGAACAACTGCAACGTATATTGTATAATGTAGTTACTTTACGGTTGTTATTAGGTCAAAAATAAATCTACAAGATCTTCAAGGAACCTGCACTAAGAAGGCAGCTTGAATACTAAAACAGCTTTGAAATGAAGAAATATTCTAGCAACCAACCACGTGTACAGGGGAAAATACCAAAATCTGTGAAGTTTAGAATGAAAATCACCTTCAACTCAAATGCTATCTGTGTAAGATAAACAGAGATCAATGGACTTTTGTGAGACTACTTAGACCTTCAGTGGTTAGAGATGACTTCATGAAAGAAATCCAGTTGGATATCTTGAATGGGGCTTTGAAATTCTTACTCATACGAATCATTTTGTAAAGGGTCAGTCGTGTGTTTTTACAGGTTGAGATTATTTTGGCTGGTGAGCTTGTGGTAACTTCCAAGCTGAAAAGTGATGCAATGTGTTTGGCACAATTAAAGAAGACCACGTCACTCTAAATTTAAATGGGATTTTTTTTTTTTAAAGTGGTGGGAAGCCTAATCACTTTCCATGAACTCCCAGCTTAAATTTTTTTCACATTTAAAACTTAAGTCTTAGCCTATAAGAAAATTTTATTGAATCATATTAATTTTATAGAAAACTCTGCCTATATATAGTAATTAATTTGCTGATGCCTCATGTAAGCAGCATTCAATGTTTTAACTGCACACTTTCCTTGACGGAAAATTTGTGACCTATAAAGTTCTGAACTGTTAAACATAATTATACTGAAGTGAGGAAACCAGTGTTTCCAATTGTTTTGGTATTTTGTTCATCTAGAAAAATTAGATTTTTAATCTGATAGCTACATAAAAAGGTTCTGTGTCAGACAGGTTAGGTATGAAAGCAAACAGAGTTTCTTTAACTTTTTTTTTTATTGATAGAAGTGCATTCAAACAGCAGGAGTCAAGAACAGATGTTTACACTTCTTTTAAAAGTTGTCTGTTAAAGTACAATGTGTTTATGCATATGTATATGCATAATTATTTTTTTTAAGTGTTTGACACTTATTCTGTAGGAGTAGGTGTGTATCCACTGCCTAAGCTGAGACAAAATGAAGCCAGAAAATGACACTGTCTTCTAACACAAGGGGATCATGATGTTTAAAAGGAATTACTTTTAAACTTTCTTTTTGAAGCGGTGTATTTATTTTAAGAAGAAATCTTATCCTTTTTTCAATGAAAAATAGTAATTAAGGGGATTCAGTGAAATGACATGTTAATGCAACAAGCAGTTTTTGTATTAAAATACTGTACTTGGACCAGTGAAGCTGTCTCAGGTGTTTTAATGTAATGCAGAAAACCCAGGTGTATTCTGGTCAGATTCACCTTTGGGAACGTTGCTGAATGCATCACCCTGCCTAGTTAATCACAGGAGGGGAACTGTTCATGCGCTTGATGGTGGGATGTCTCCAGTTTGGTTTAGTTTTTCTGGGGGGCAGCCAGGGGATTGGACTGGGTTTCTTGGAGTAATGCAGCAGCGTTCCTGAAAGGGTGAGTGTTAGAGGTGCTCCTCTCATGTGCAGGTTCAATATAAATCATGATGGGTTGTTTTGTAGTACATCAACACATTAATGCCATCCTAATGAGCTCATAAAGCTAATGTGCAAGCATGAAGATATCCAACATGCTAAATATGTTATAATAGCATGTAAATACCATGAATGTTTATCTTGTGCAGTATTGTTGCTAATAGTTACCATTTTATTTAAGGAAAGATGGAATTTGTTTCAATGTTCATCCAGTGATCTTATTTAAAGTAACACTGTTCTGGCAATAAACAGTGGTTCAGTGTTCGTTTTGGTGGATTAAACTGACATTCTGTCTTGCAGAATTAACATTTTGTATTATGACTAAATTGTGTACATTTTGGTACAAAACTACTTTTTCAGTTTCAGTAAAACAATGGAAAACATACTGGCTTAATTGTGATATTTTAATCTTACTTCACGACGTTGTGACACATGAAAGAACGTTTTTTTAGTAGAAAACCTAAGAAGGTTAAGGAAAATAGGGCTGGTGTACCAGTGGTGCTCTGACACCTGACCTTCTCATCTTTTTTCCAGGAGCCTGTACTCATTTAAAATTTCTCCTCAAACTTAAACTACATGGTGTGCCCAAGTAGCAGAAATAATTCACTGCAGTATTGGCAACTGGTACTTGCTGCTGGGTCCTACTAGGGCATTCCTCCTAAATTACAGAAAACTATTGAATTACACTCGTGGCAGTTTCTCACACGTCTACCAAAACCCAACTTTCAAAGTTACTTTTAAACTTTTAACTAGCTAGCAGATTTTTAAACACTGCTTTACCATGAAAATGTAATTTCATCAAAATACCTACTACAGTATGTTCTTGCAAGACTGGTTAAGCTGGAAGAGCAACAGAATTCATCAGGACCACATCAAGAACTATTAAAAATTCTCCTGGCAGCTTTCAGTATCATAGTGCATGTTAACAGCAAAGTGGTTGAGCTTTAGTCAGTACACTGCTACAAATTCTGGAAACTTAACTCAAATTTCCTCCTCCCCACCTCCTTTCCTGGCCTGCACTCCAGCTCCCGTGGCCGACCGTGGTGGTGTCCGTTGTTGGGCAGTGGGGCATTGTTCTGCCAATGACCAGGCCC
>NW_008621493.1:0-16581 GCF_000691845.1 Merops nubicus | reverse complement strand
TCCCTTCCAACCTAAATGATTCTGTGAAAACTTCTGCATGGAGAGAAGCAGAGGCAAAGAGAATCACACCTTAGAGACAGTGTGTTTTGCTGCGTGTTGCAGCTGAAGCACAGAAAATGAAACCAGACATTACCAAGCTTCCTTACAACAGCAATTCCTTTCCCAGGGCTTCCCCTTTTTTTCTCACAGCATCCCAGCAGTCCCCTGTCTGAGGGCAAAGATGAATAAACTCTATACTGCTCAGCACTTTTCCTGTTGCTTCATACATGGCTTTGACTTGGTTTACTGATAATGCATCACCTTTGGGGTCCAATACTGTGCTGTCGAAATGGGCATTTGGCAGATTTTCACATCAGAGGACAAAAAACATTCCTAATAACCTCCGTGCTAGGGCTGGGAATGCTAGAGCCAGCTCTCAGCAGGTGGAAGACAGGTGCCACACGGATCTGTAAGACAGAGGACTGAAGTCCCCAGGGATGCCCACGCCCTGCTCTGTGCACAGAGCGCAGGTGCTGTGCAGGGTGGGGAATTCAGGACACACTTTGGAATGTATTCCCATGCCATTCAGAAAGTTCAACCCGTCATCACCTGGATGCTGGCTAAGACATATTTTTTTTTTCTGTCAATCTTTAAACACCACTCCCTGTCCCCAGCAGCCTGGCTGTACTCAGTAGGCCTGTGTTCCCTCTGCATCACCCCTGCAATGACTCAGGGCATACCTGCTACAGCAAGCTTGCCACTCAGGATGCATGTCTCTTAGAGCTGCATTCTGCATATACAGCACAACAATATGACTCACTTCTAAGACTCTCAATGTTTTTTCTTCTGTGCTCTTCCAGAGTCCAAGTGACACCATATGAATTAAAAATGCAGGAAAAATAGTAAGAGAAATAGTGAACCTCGCTGTACCGGGACAAAGGATCTGATTAAAGGAGGAGTTCACTTAAATGACACACAAGTCTTAAGAGTCAGAGGGGCATTTTAGATTTCTAAAGATAAGAGAGGAGGCTGTGATTTATCATTTTGCCCCAATAATTTGATTTAACTGTGTCTTATATTTTAAAGGATCAACATGTTAAAGAATCCAGGCAATGGGGTCTGCTACTAGCTAAAATCAAATAGTATCTAAGAGAACAGAGAAGGATTATGCAGACAATGTAACAGCTACTCCAAAAATGAGATGAATGCTTTTGAGGAGACTTGTTAAGGCGCTTTCTTCCCAAAACTCTGCTTACATCTGAACTGACAGGCAATAAAATAATATTCCACAAGAGTACAGAGATTAAGAAACTGAAAATATATAAAGTCATTTCAGGAACAGAGGAAATTCTCCCTGCAGTTTAATTTTTGTACCAGTTTAGGAAGCTGAGGGTAACTAATAGAGAGAGTAGTAATGCCAAATCACGTTTTTTAACCGGCGCACAATAACGTGCTCTTACAGCTCCAAGTCTTAGACTACAGAAAAATAAGAAAGTGGGACTCCTGTGAAGACAGGAGGTTGAAATATTAAACACAAAGATTGCTGAAGAAATATTTTCTTGCAACACTCCAGACCCATTAAGTGCTACACATGAATCTAAGTGAAGCAAGCTGACAAAAACCAGGTTATACCCAACTCTAAGTAAGATGTCCAGTGAAGCACTGGAACTTTGAGCTAAAAGCTCAGTATCAGACACAATGTTAAAGTCTTTTTTTAAAAAAACAACTTTAGAAAGTCTTCCCTCTCCTTCTGCACGCCCCCAAATGTTATGTCATTGTGTGCAATACACGCACCAGAAGGCAGGGATGTGTTTCCTGGCTTTTGCCACAGGGTTTTGGGACAATGTTCTCTGGGAGGTAGGTAAGCCAGGAGGAGCAAGGGATGAAGTCCCCTCCATGCTACAGTCACCTGTCTTCCTTTCCTCTCCCCAAATCCATCACTAACAGTTCCTTTGCTCCACAAGTACCAAACAGATTTTCCTTTTGGAGGCAGCCTGATTATTTTTAAACTGCAAGTAATGATTCTCAATTTATATTTAGCTTTAAAGGTTTTAGTTTCTGTTTCAGATCTATGAAAGGTTTATACATCTGAAAGCCAGTTTAATTTTTCCTGTTCCATTACCTGATTTAACAAAAGATGCTCCTTTTACTGACAGTCTTTATCTTGCCAATGGAGCAGTGTGTTACTCTCCATGGGCTTTACAGTCCAGAAAGGAAGAATAGAGATGATGCTGGAAAAAAGCTGTTCTATATCCTGCCATTTTATTTGTCTCTCTTAGAGACAAGTTTAAAGAAGTTAGAAAAAGTCTAGATATCAGATAAAAGTAACTTCTGCCTTTCAATGAACTTAGCTGTATGGTGACCAACACAACAGATAAAAGAAATGCTACTAGCCTTGCACTGGAGACCAGACCAGTTCAGACAGTCTAATAATGTACTGTCCTGCAGGTGTCAGAGTTGTGATTTGAGAACAGAATTTGCCTTTTCATATCCAGTATTACCCCATGTGTCACAGCCGTGCCCAGCTCTACCAAACCAGCAATAAGGTGAAATAGAGCAGCATAGCATACACCTTGCCTATAAGCTTCTTTTGGTAGAAAAAATACATCTGCACTTGGAAACTTTCTTTCAGCCCTCACAAATGGGAAAGTAAAGCTCTAGATTGTCTAGCCAGATTTGTCAATAAGTCAGTTTCTTCCAGTGATCCTTAGTTTCACTTTCTACAGGAGCAATATGTATGTAGAAAACAAGTAGATTCTTAACACACTCTGAAACAAACTACCTTTTGAGCAAGTAACAGGACTAGCCACAAAACAAAATCACTAAAGATTCTCCAAAATTTCACCTGCATTCAGACTTCATCCTACTAACATTTCAGGCAATACAAGTTCAGATACTGACACACTGTAGTTACCAATGTCTACAAAAGACAAGAAGATGAATTTACCATGATAAAAGCATTGCATTCAAGAATTGAGAAAATACTCACCTTAGGAAACGGCACAGTTCCACTACCAAAAAGCCAGGAGAGCTGCTATCACTGCCCAGGTCTTAAAGAAAGTGACACCAGAAAGGAGGAAATGAGCTAGACCAGTCACTGCAGAAAAATTAAAGGCTCAAGGGGAATTCCAAAGAGGAAAATTAAGAGGAACCTCCCTTCTATCATACTCTGTCTAATAAGCACTGTTACCTTTACCGGTCGCTTGTTACCACTAAGAAGAGCTTGCACTCCTCACTAGTTAGAAACAGACTCATTTAGTCAGTTGGAAACCAAAATTGGATGAGAGTCAGCAGTAATAATTTCTGGTGCTCACCAGAATTCTTCCTCTCCTCTTTTATTGCAGTTCAAGTCTGTCCCAAAGCCATGCTGTTAAACAGTCCACCTCGAAGAATAACGCAGGCAGCGTGTGGACGCTCCTACCTTGCAGCCCCATATGGTGTAACAGAAGTGAAAGTATTTCTTTCACACGCTCACAGACTCTACCAACACAAATTTATCTTGGTATCTTCTGAAAGTGCATCTTGCCATTGGCTCAAAATGACAAGTAGGATGTTCTACAAAACAAGAGCTGATAAATCTTGCCTGGCTTACATGTAGTGTTCATGGTTTGCTTGTAGTAACATCTGACAGAACATTTATTCATCTATAACCTTCATCCCTAATACCTTATTCACCTTCTTACCCTTCCAGCACCTACCTAGTGTAAGGCAACCTACTGGAAACCAACTTCATTCATGAGCATTCCTACCATGATGTCAGTAGCTGCTCTACAGTGTGGCTCTGCAAGCTTATTTGCCTGTTTAATATTTTTTATCATGCACAGACCTACACAAATTAGAAATTAATTATGAAAGAGAATCTATTCTCAAGTGAGAAAATATTTTTTGTGGTATTATTCCATTGGCTATAAGCTTATAACAAAAGTTCCACTAGAATGTGAGGGGGAAGGAAAGGAAAGGAAGTGGGATTTAAGTCAATGGCATTGAGGACTTGCTGCTACATCAAGGCAGGTTTTTAATCATGTGCTTGGTAAAAAATGGCTTCTGCACAAGGCACCAGGTCCTATGAACAAAGCAGTTCCTGATCTGTGAAAGTCTTTTCCCTTGGCAGAGAAGATCCACTTCCACGAGGTTCCATGGGAACACTGACCAAGAAGAGATAAAGCTGTTTAATTCCTGGGAGTGGCTGATCTGTTCCCAGTAGTTACAGAAGTATGAGACCCATCCTGTGATGCAGAGCACCAGCCTCTGCAGGCTCTCTACCCAGGCAGGCAGCTGTGCTCTTGGAAATCCTCTCTGCACACTGGAAGAAAAGCAACATCTCGATATAACAGCATTCAGAGCAGAAAGTAATGAAAGACTGCACAAATACAGATTTTGTACTTTAACAATCTGTTTTGATAGGAGACAATAATAGAATCACTGCATGAGAAATCCCTACAAAATCTAAGAGGGTTATTTGTTAGACCTATTCTAATGTGCAGCACCACCAAAGTTATGAGCTCCTTCACCAGCCCTGAAGGAAGATTTCTTTATCCGTTTCTGAGGCTGTAATCCCATGAGGCAATCTATATACTTCAAGAACAAAAGTTTGGGGAACAAAAGAGTTCAGCTGTTTACTGAGACTCCAGTTCATAACTGTGGCAATGACTGGTTGTCTACATTTTGTACAACATGCTGCTTAGAAACATGCTGAAGTAAATCAGAGTACTGGTTCATCTAGTGGACTAGTCTATACAGATGGTCTTAAAGACAGAGTGGAAAAGCAGACTGGAAAACAAGAGGTTGTGAGACAGCTGAGAACTGCCTGAACTTCTCAGGTGACCATCAGATTCTTTTCTTCAATGTTTGCTGATATGATGCCCTACTGCAAAAGGAGGGAACAGAACATACTGATCAGTATTGGAAGCACTACAAAACAGATGCCAATAGTGTGCTTTGTAAGAGGGGGAAAGGTGTGACTTTTTTTTTTTTTCCCCAGAAATTATAAAATGCTGTTTTGTAGTAGAAGAAATAGTTGCAAAACTATTAAGTAGTTATTGAGAAACCTGCTGATATTATTCTGTTCCTGACATGAGTTTTCTTTACAGCCTTCCTCAGAGTGAAGCAATGATTGAAAATAAGGCTGAAAACCAAGCAAATTTCAAAAAGAAAGTCAGAAAAGAATTTGCTTCAAAGGAAGCTGAAGTCTCTAATACAATTTGAGTAATTTCCTGGGGAATTAATGTCTTTGAAACCACTTTTTTTTAAGCCCATCTCTCCTGCAAATTCTAGAGAACAGTGATAATGGTTGAACATGTGATGGATGAAGACTAGATCAAGATCTCTGAATACAGATCCAAGGATTACAAGATCAACATCTTTGAATGGAGATTTTAGGAGCTACCATTATGAAAATGAGAATGAGCATATATCTTTTCAAGCACTTCAAGGATTTTAATTAAATGTGAAAAACAGACTATATGTACTCTCATACATAAGTGACAGTAGGCCACTGGCTATGATATTCTACATTTAAAATATGAATCCTTGGAATTAATGGGAATGCATATAATAAGAGAGCTAAAATTTTCAAGGTCAGTATTCTGCCCTCTCATTAACTATATTAATTTTTTCCCCCAGCATTTCCTTTTGTACTTTCACCCATGCCTTGAGAAGGGATGCCCAAGACTGTCTATTTTAGGAGAGGAAAAAATCACTACATTGCAGCCAAAGATCCCTCCATCACTTTTACAGGACTGCCCCTATATTCTGACAAGTATTCTTTTATTCTCCTTTACAGCTGCTTTGTTTTGTAAAAATCATTCTGAATGCTATAATTTAAGATGGGATTCTATCATTTTACATAGGATGGACAATGTTAGGATTGTCCCAGAGCTATCCCTGTTCTCCAACATATACATTCATCCTGTGATGGGTCAGACTAAAAAATGAGCTTACTTCCTCAGAATTATAAGGTGCCGACATTTCTACCTCTCGTGCTACCACTGAAAACCACAAAACTCTTGAATCCAGACTCATAAGTCATCAAATACTTCCCCTTTTTAAATCTGCACCAGTGTCTTGTAGAAAGTGCAATTTTGTTGCTTACAGACGTCTGGAATTTAAAGTGGAGAGCATTCCTCCAATATATGATTGCAGATGAGAGTTCCCTACATGAGTTGCCAGCATGTGCCATGAACAAATGCTGCTTGGACTATCAATGGTTGGTATGTCATTGAGAAAAACTGACCATATCATGGTCTCTTTCATCTAGTTCACATTTCTGGTTCTGCAAAAGGTGACAAAAAACAAGTTTTATTATGGCCTGGCTATGAAAATGAGGATCCAGTAGATACCCTGAATGGGTGGATCTCTTTTTGGCTGTTCTTGCACCACGTTCTGCTCTCTTCTCTTCCTCACCTGCTCTCCAGCAATGTCCTTTGCACTATACTGCAATGCAACCTCAAAATGCAATAAACAAAAGTAAATCTTTAACAAAATAAAAAGGAAAAACCAGCTGACTTACAAGAAATGTACTCACTTCCTGTTGGCTCATTATCTGTTGTGTCTTGGGGCTTGCTGCCATAGAGGCTTAAACAATAGAGGGAAACTAAAGTGGTAAGACACAGGTCCCATTTTTTACACATCAGAGATATCTTCCTTGCAAGGTCCTCTCTGTTTCTTTTGTGCAGCAAGGCTTGATGGTACTCCTTGGATGTTACATCTTCTTTCAGCATGGAGTTAAGCAATGCATGGTCATCAGAAGTTGCAGCAGTTGAAAGAATCTTCCTTACTCAAGGCAGGATCTCCTTAGAGAGATTCATACCTGCATCTGAAGATGTTTGAAGGAGGTCTGCACAAAAAAAAAAAATATCCACTCAGCATCAAAAAGATGAAGTGGAAAAAAAAAGTTAAGAGTTTGACCTCTTCAATAGCAGAAATATTTCCTCACTTGATTAAGCCTTTAAAATAACATTTCCAACAAGAAATAACTTCTTCATGAAATGGCACAACAGTACAATTCTTCCAAGCATTCATAAACCACAATTTTCCAATCAGCAACATGGACACCTGAAAAAATAATTTGAAAAATATCATTAAAGAAGGATTGCTATAGGTGGATCTTTGTCTCCTGGCCAAGGTGGAGTGTGGGTCCATTAGTGGGCCCTGCAAGGTCCCTGCTGAATCAGAACAATACCAAAAGCTTCAGCACAGAACACATCCTCTCCAAGACAGATAGGTTTAAAACTTGGAGACTCCAATGTAAGATCAGAGATTAGGTTGTGAATAAATTATGCTTTTATCAAAGTGAAATGGGCTAGAATCAGGGTAAAACCTCTGGAGTGAAAAATAACTCCAAATCTGGCTCCGGTTTCTGCCATATCTGAAGTTTTTAGTAAAAAAAAAAAACCCAGAAACAAATTGGGTGTGAGTTCTGTATAGTCTTAGTTAAAGTTAACATATTTGTATTGCAAGGGGCAGACAGTTTAAGTTAAATTCCTTAAACAGAAGAGTTTTCACGTCCCCAGTTTAAACAAGTAGCAAATCTTCCATACCGCCAAACACAATGCTAACAAACAGCTCCAAATCTACTACAACCTGAGCCTTCAACTCAGCACAGAACTACTACTCTTTTAAAATATTGCCTTCTCAAGTAATTTCTTGATCTTTTGCTGTAGAGCTCAAGGCTAGGTAATGTCCAGTTAGGACACTTTAAAGCCCTAAGATTCTTCTAAATGCCATCAGTACTGCCTTACCTTTGTCATAAGAACATTTTCTCACAGGAAGCAAAATAAAGAATAGGTGCCTTCACATCAGACAAATTTAAAACAAAAAAATACCCCAAGTTTCCAGTAAAAGCAGGGCAAAGGGAGCACAGCTCACTCCTGACACTTGATCAGGACAGTATATCTACAAGTAGATATAACGTGTACCTACAAATATTTTTGTTTGAGTTAAGAGTGCAAAGATTATTCCACTCCTGTATATTGTGACTGCCTGCACAACACAAAGTAAGTCTACAAAGCCAGTGTCAACCTGGGGAATATCATTAGTTACTACAACATCAGTGTGTTTAACATAAGCACCTCTGAGCCAAATATGAACATCAGTCACGCTGTAGAGCAAACATAATGTACATAAATCATGAGCTGGTTTAACTAGATTCTGCTAACATTGTTCCTATTCATAGTAGCTACATATGCTAACTACAATTTGTTAAAGATGCAAAGGAAACCCCTGATTCTGCTGAGATATAAAAAGTACTGTAAATTAAACTAATTTTGTCATCTACACAACTTTTTAGAGGAAATGTTTTACACTTCCAGATCTTTGATCATTAAAATGTTTTATGAGGCTCAAATATATAATAATGAACATCTGAACTTAAGGACTCTATCCAGTGCCTTCTAATGCTGATTTATTTTCTGTATGCCTATTTAAAACTTTCTGCTTAACGATGTGTACAATGCTTTGCAGTGGCTTGTGTTTAGGCATTGGAACTCTTTGGGGAAGAGTACTTCAGCGTTTCAGAACAGAAGCAGCAGCATTATAAAGATGGCAGTGGCTAAATACACAGTTACCAACTGCTGACAATTCCATTGAAACTATTTTTTTTCTACTCTGTAGATACCTAATTGCTACAGCAGAACCTACAGGCTTGAAATAATTAGTGGGGTAAAAATTCTGGGGCTGTCTGGAGGCTTGTGGATGGGGTCTTTACAATCCAGTCTGTTACACAGCTGCCTAAACAAGCCTGTAGGCTGAGTATGGGACAAGTCTTCAAGTCCACTCTAAATATTTTTATACACTACTAGGTTTTACTACCTTGAATATTGCCATGATTTCTTTTCACTGTCAGACACATTTGAAAGTGGAACAATAATTCCACCTAGTAAGAAACTAGAAGAACTTGCTATATTTTCATAAAACTTTTAAGTATGCTACACAAATTTCTGGTTAAGATCCAGAATGTCTTTGTAGAATAACAAGAATTTGCTGTTTTTTTCCAAACGTTCAATATCAGGAAGTGTATGCAAAACACTGGAAAAATAAGCTATGTCTTTATCAGTAGTGTGATTTTGACTTGCAGTGCAGGTAGGTAACACATTTTACTGTAACTATATAAGTGGCAACCAAGAAAAGCAGATTAATGTGTTTTCCTTATGGAAAGGTAAATCCCTTGGATCTTTCATGCATATTTTTATCTCACTCACAATTTGTCTTTTAAACATGCCTTTAAATTTGCTGCCTACATGGATTAAAAACAGGAGAGACAACATCAGGTTTGTTGAAGTATGAGTAAGAATAAGCTCCAACTCATTCAGTGTAGCATTGGTCCTGAGGGATTACATGAAAAGAACTGTTGGTTTCCCTTAGTTTTAGCAACATAAAACTGCACTGAATAAGATGCCTCCATTGGTACTTTGCCATCTTGTGGAGCAGAGCACATGCTGAAGGCAGCTAGGGGGTTGTCTTGCAGAAAGTTGGGAACTGCTTTCCATCACAGCAAATCTAAATGCATTTATCACAGCTTGAGGAAGAGAGACAGCCTCAATCTCAGCTCCTCCTTCAGTCAGGGTGCTCTTGAATGGATTCAACAGATTTGAAAAAAAAAAAAGGTATTGTTTCCATTATTTGGCCAGGGAGGTTTTCAGAAATTTTCTCAGCATCATCAGTCACAGTCAAGAGCCCTCTAGGCAGCAGTCCTCCTGACTAAAGAAGTCTTCCTCTTGACAGGAGACGCCACATGAGAAGCCACGTAGCAAAAGAAGAAACTCAGTTTAAATCGTAATCCTCAGGCAGTCCCTGCAACTCACTGACTTGCTGCACCTTAGCTCTGCAAAAGCCAGATACAGAAAGCCTTGCTCAGTGCTCCAGGGCACAAATGTGTTTGACTGTGAGTGAATATGAAAATGTGGCAATAGTAGATTTCTTTTTGTGGGTGAAGAGCTCTGTTCCACAGGACAGTTCCCTCCAGAAGCAGACAAGCAAGTGATCACATACCTTGTGACACATCACCATGATTGCCACTGAAGCATGAGAAAAGCACATTTTCTGCAAGTGTTTCAGACTTTAAGAAATTTCCACCTGCAAATGTGCCCAGGCGAAATTCACCATGAATAGGAGACCATAGGCTTTTCAAGCCAAATACAATATTGTTCCTTCTGTTATGTCTAGATTTGAGACAGACCAAAAGTGGGATGCCCTTTATATAGATGTTAAGATATAAACATTTCAAGTTGATTCTTGTTCTAGTCTATCCATGTTTTAAGGATTCCTGAGTTGTCTCAAAAGTTCTGCAAGATCATAATCTGGGAGGATATGTGGTTTCTCTACACCTGTCCCCAGCTTTTGCTGGGCTATAGGCAAACCTTCCAAGCAATAATGTGCTAGAAGTACTCTGCTTTTGACCTCAAAACTGGTTATCTGGGATCTATGGCCGAAAGAAGGGAAAGGGGACTACAGTGGCTTAAGCTCTGAAAACTTGATTCAAGTTCTAGTGCTGCTGCTGTCCTAATTCACTATTTTGAGAAAATAATTCAATGTGATTTCTTTTTCTGCTATTGTTTTTGCATTTGTATAAGTAAATTTAAAATAATCTTACTATCCTGACACTGGATAAAATCTACTAAGGCTCATGACATATTAAGATGCCAGGTACTGAAGGATGTAACCTGGCCTGCACTGGAACACCGTTGGCTGCTTCACTGTCCCTAGGAAAAACAGTGAAACAGATTGCTAAGATTTTACAAGGATTATTTGGATTTCAAAATTAGCTGTAGAGTTTGTGCAGCATCGTATTTACTTGGAATTGATACTTCCCCTCAATGAGGAGAAACCAAAAGCATAAGTTCTCCTTTTCAACTAACTTTCCTCTTTAAAATGTATCATAGCACAAACAATGTGTGTGAAAACAAGAAGTAAGTCAGGCTGTACATTTTTACTGTTTGTTGCTTCTTATGTTGCTATTGTTTGGCCCTTTCTATAGCTAAGGCATATTTTTTTCTTTGGACTTTGTACAGAAGACTACCATGACAATTCTTAAAAAGAGGTACAACTGCTGTGAAACATCACTCTCACTTACATGTGTTCATTAAAGAGAACCTCTAGAATGGGAAAGAGTGTTATGCAATTGAATGCATACACTCATCTCTGAAACAAGATGGAAGAGAAAAGACACAAAGAAAAGCTCTTATTCCTTCTCTTGGTTTTCAAGAAGTCTCTGAGCACCACAAACACACAGATCTCTTAGCAGTAGTTTTGGGACAGACAGCGAGCAACAGTATTCATCTTGTTAGCAGAAGGACTTGGCAATCATCTATAGCCAAGAGCAATTGAAAAAAAAAAAAAGAAAAAAATTCATATCCTTTCTGTCACCACCACTGGACTTCATGTAACTCACCCAGTCCACTAGTGCACTGGGGCATGTGACAGAAAAAAATAATCTGTAATTCCCCTTACACTGAATTAAATAGAGCAAGAATGGGAAAAAGAATACAAATGCAAACCCAAACCAACAAGGAAAAGGACGTGAGCAAAACCACAGCCTGTGTCAAGTTTCAGAATGATGGAGGCGAGAAAACAGGGCAAAAATACTACACTGACAGTTGAAGAAACCACATATTTTAGGGGTTTCCCTGAAGTATTTCTGATTTTTGTCAACTAAAACATACAGCAGACACAAAATATACTGAAATCCACATCAGACAGTAGCTCCACATTTAGTCACTTGAATAAGCTGGCACTTACCACAGCTTTCATTCCAGTAGCTGTGCTGTTGTTCTTGGAACTGCAGACAGTGCATGTGGTATCACAAAGTCACACTGCTGCCTTCTTCAGGTGTTTCAGGTCCACGTTTCAGCAGCCCTGCCATGTGGTCTCGGGGCTGCTCTGCCACGAGGAAGGGGAACTCTCAAACTCTTCTGCCGAAGCTGCATGGATGAAAGCCAGACATTCTCTAAAAAACAAACAGGCTTGGGTCCTTGCCCTTCTTCCAAGATGTATTGCAGTGTTTTTAACTGGTGATTATTCATCAAATTTAAAGAGGTGTGCATCATGAATTCAGGTCCATTCACAGGAGAAACAAATGATTCACCCCCCAGCTGGTGTGTCAGGCAGGAGAGCTGCCACGGGAACAGCTGTGGAGGCCTCCAGCACAGCCTAGACCTTCCTCCTCTTCCAGGAGGCTCGTCACCTTTCAGGCAGCAAAGGGAATTGTGGCCTTTCCCAAGCACGGGCTCCATTGCAAAAGGGGCTCAGGCCACAGACATGAACGTTGCTTTCAGTTTTGCCAGAAGAGTTTGGGCTCCCCACCTCCAGGAGAGGTTCAGAGCTGTGTACTGCAGATAGAGCAGGTCACCTCCAGCAGCACCTGGTGTATCTTGGAAAGAACATGCAGTCAACGTGCCAGTCCCTGTTCCAAGGCACTCACCATTCCCATGGCTTATATGGGAGATCCAGCCACTAAAGACCCATCCAGAACACCTCTACCTCTTTGTATGAATCAGGCCTAAAAAAACTATATGGATTTTGTGAATTTTAATTCTTCAGACATGCCTTCAAATTCTCTGTGAACAAATACAAGGAATTTTAGTGAGCTGAAGCTATTCAGTGAACTAGGAAAAAATGTATTAACAAATTAAGGAAAGATACTATTAAACAACAATGCTGTAGATGTATGGACCAGATTTGGCTTCACAAAATCAGCAGTCCAAAAGAATTAAGTACTGTAGGAAGAGGTTTCTTAACTTCATTGCATCACCAGATTAGGAACCTTTTCTTGCTTCACTTTTGGGTATTTTGTCCATATTCTACTTTTTCTGAGAAAGTTATTGCCTCTGACATAAATTAAGAATAAACAAGAACTAGCAAATATTGCAAAAGCTGCTCTAACCACAGCCTCCACAACAAAAGATGAAGCAGACATTGCCAGTGAAAGCAGTGATTGAAGAATTGTCCAGCAAGCACTTCAGAGATCTGGAGTAGAAGCAACAGTATTCCTTTTTTTTTTTATCAACCTCCTGTTGTACCACATTTCTCAGCTTTTTAGAATCAAAACCATTTACTGTGGAATAATGGATATTTATTTTTCATCTCTTTAGACCTGAATGAGGGATCAATGAAGTCTTTTTTTTTTTTTTAATTCTCTATTTTTGGGAACAAACCTCTTCACCTTTGACATATCTTTCAGTTACTCATTTTTTATTCATGGCAGAACTTGAACTCTACTGAGAGTGTATAGCAATTAAAAGACACTATCCTGACCTGTCAAGCAAATGCTGTGGCTTCTCCTCTGTTAATGCAGAGCTGCCAATTGCAACAGTTCAGGTAGGTAGAGCCAAAAAATGCCACAGAAATTGGTTCTGAGCAAAAGCAGGAAATCATCTTTTACAAATTAATTAGAAGGTAGCACTATTAGAAAGTTATCCATTAAATAACTTCTCCAGTTTGGCCTACATCCTCACAATTTAAACATTTTCTTAAACCTCCAACAAACCCTGTAACTGTATCTAATGCAAGGGAGGTAAGTTATTCTTGGATTAATGGGATTTTCCAATATTCAGACAGAGTACTTAACTGTAAACACCACTGAGCTATTTAAACCAGAGCCACAGCTGTTGACTTATTCAAAAATATCTTTGTGCAGTTCACAGGGCAAGTCTCAGAAACCACAACAGTGCAAGATTCCAGGCAATGATCCAAAGAAAAAGAGAAATCAGCTGACTTCATTTTAATCATAGAAGCAGTTCTATTGACTGTTGAAACAGGTCAAGACAGTTTATCAGCTATTCATACCAAGCCTTTGACACTGATGGTGCTTTACAGTAGAAAGGCCACAATTTGTTCTGAAGGGATAATTGCCTGTAAGGTAATGGCAAGTGCACAGCAACAAATGATGCAGTTTAAAACTATTTTATACTATGTTTCAGTCAGCTATTAAATGGAATAAATATATTTCAGAAATGGTCTGTGTTTTCCTGTGTACAAACCTGAAAACCAAACCATAATTCATAAATTCAGTGTACCTACCTTTAATTTTTGTGTTGAAGAAATATTTGAGGACTTCTGTAGCCTTCAGGGTGATGCTAATCTTTCCAGGGTTCAAATAATTTGTAGTTGAATCAGAACACTGAAAAAAATGTTGAAAATAATACAGTTTGTTCTGTAAAGTCCTATAAAACACTGTGAACTTTTAGTGAGGTTTTGCTTGGATGTATTTATTTTAAAACAAGGAAGAATGCTTTTTTAATATTCCCCAAATTAAGAAATTCTTGGCTTGACCAACGATTCCTCAGTGGCCAAGGACTCTTTTTATGTCTTAATTTGTTGTAAAAGAAAACTAAAACCCATGCGATACCTTGAATCATCACACAACATAGTTTGACATAGCTTTTTAGAGAATGCTAGTAAATCCATTTGCATGGCATAGTAACAGTCTTCTGTGGGATTATCTAATTCCTTAGGAATACATATAATTCCTATGGTGTATCAGTGGACACAAGTACTGAAAGGAGGGAAAATTAAAGAAACATTTATCCATTTTAAAATAATAATAAAAAAAACCCAATACAGGCTCTGTTTCTTTTTTAGTTACATCATTTCATCTCTAATGGCATCAGCTAGCAGCACCAGAGTAAATCAGATACCTCTTGTGGCAGGCCAACTGTCACCTCTCCCAGAGAAGCAAGTTTAATCCTATGTTTTATCTGATAAGGAACACAGCACATTGTTATTTTCTGCTGCCTTAGAACAAAAATGCTATGACTCAAGACAGTACAGCAACTTTACAAAATTAATAAATTCAAAACATCAGACTTGCTGGCAGAACTGTGCTAAGAGGTGAAAAAGGAGCTGATACAGTGGTTGAGATGAATAATTTGTAAGTCAAAAAGATGCAAGACCTCCCTCGACTGTTTGGTGGTTCTGTCAGTGCAGATCTGGGAGCTGCTTCTGAGTCAGATGCAGGTTCTATTTTATTCTTATCATGTTGCTTGCAAGCAGAAGTGTGTGCCAACACAGTAAATGAAGCAGAGGTCAGCTTCAGGCATGCATATAATTATTTAGTAGTTGCATCTCATGATAGCTTTCAAAGAGTTTATAACTTCTTTGGGAGAGAAAGCCTACTTAAATATTTTAATATCATAGGCTATCACGAGCCATCCCATCAAATTACACACTGCCTATTCATTTTCTTAGTGCAAGTCTGCTGCACTTACTGACTCACTATAAAGTGTTGTTTTAACACTACCAAGGCCAAAGTACTACCATAACAGTAACATTATCAATCATAAAATACACCTTTCTGCCCCTACAATTACAAATCCCACTAAGAACAGCTCTGCCAGTTTTTCTGATGCCCTAGGTACTGTCTTGCTCTAATAACAGGTCTCGCTCAACGTTACTTTCCAATTAAAGTTTTTGAAATGTTCACCTTAGTAACTTCTGTACTTACTCAACAGATACATTCTGGTTTAGTTAGATGTTTTAGAAAAGACTAGGAAGTTATCATTTTGCAGGCTATTTAACACTAGTAGCCAGTCAGATCAACAAATGCCTGTGATTTATCAGGTCTTCCTTGATCCTCCATTTCATCCCGAGTTACCTACATTACACTAGTAGTACAGCCACAGTGTTACAGTCATACTGGACTGTTCCCAAAAGCTGTATGGCAATATGGCCACAGGGCCCACTGTGAGGCAAGGGACAGCACACGGGGTTTGGCCCAGCACTGACTGGACAACAGATTGTTGGTACCAGCTGGAGTCCTCAGAGGAGACATGCCAGTGTTCATCACCTTCATACGTGTACGTTCACCTTTCTCTCCAGTACTTTTCCCTTGTGGGGTTTATCTACAGCACAGACCTAAGAAGCCCTGTCCAGGTTGGTGTGTTCGGTGGGCAAGCAGCCACCACCAGCCCAGTGAGTGTCTCACAATGCTGCACAGAGGACTCTGGCTCCTGGGGACTGCAGCCCGGCCGCTGACACGTCCTGCCTGCCTGCCCTGGCCCCGGCAAAGGCAGCTGCTGGGAACTTCTCCAGATAGCAAAACAACAGAGGAGGAGAGTTACCGTGGCCTTGTGAAGCATGATCTGGTGTAGGAGGAAGGAGCCAAGGTAGCAAAGTATTTGCTTTATCAGTGAACTGTGGACAGCTCACAACTCGGCCTTTGAGAAAGAGCTCAGAAAGACTGATAAAAAGGAAACATCCTTCCCAAAAGGCACTGAAAACTGGGGAACTGCTAAAAGCAACACGAAGTCAGCGACTTCTGCAGTAACTGGGGGCAAGGTAGAGGTGGCAGGGCGAGATGGGGACCACTGACTGATGGACCCGGCGATGCCACCATGCAGGCCGGGCAGGGGAGGGCACGCGGGGCCACCTGCCCGGCAAGCAAGGCTTTTCTGACCAGTCCTACCCGTGAGTAACAACGCGGGTGTATGAGAAAGCTAAGTAATGAACAGGGTGTGTATAAATAACTGGTGACAGAGAATGTCGGTGGGCTAGCTTTGTGGAATTACCTCCTGGCACCCACCTTTGCGCAGACACAATCGAAATTCCAATGCTCTGTGTGTCTGCTGGCGCTCCACACACTGGGCAAGCGACCCCGCAGCTAGAGCCCCT